>NC_056746.1:774675722-774780722 GCF_019279795.1 Protopterus annectens | reverse complement strand
GCAAACCAGTCTGCACTACGATACACATAACTTAATTAATTCACAGGAAAAATAAAAATCTTGTGCTAAACAAATCACTGGAATTACTTCTTAACATCATTTTAGCAGGGGGCAATTCACCTGCACACCCCCCCTCCTGCAAATTAAATATACCAACTCCGATACTGCACTACCTTAGGGAAAAAGGCATTTTTACATCTATATTACTAATGCTGTGACTGACTATATTTCAATAACTGTTCAATTTTCTGTAATTCATTTTTTTCAGTTTTCGAATACACAAATTAGATATATATTTATATAGATGTGTGCGTGTGTGATTGTGTGTATGTATATATATATATATATATATATATATATATATATATAAAAATGTGTGTGTGTGTTTGTGTGTGGGGACATACACGCACACACACACACACACACACACACACACACACACACACATGAAAGATCTAATACTCAAAAAACTGAACATAAAAACGTCAATCAAAAGTGCTCAAAACCCAAATAAACTGAAAAATATATATATATATATATTAAACATTTTTTTTCAGGGGAAAGCCCTCCTGTACCCCCAACTCCCCCCATTACTTTCATACACCAACTCCAAGATCACTTTACAGTGAGTAAAGGTTAAACTCCTTATTACCTGCTATTCACCGATGTCTCTCTTTCTCAGAAAAGAAGGCAACAATTCATCAACAAGATCAGTTCAATTTCAATCACCTTTACTGAGCTTTTTTCTGTTTGATGAATGTAACTGTCGACCAAGTCAGTAGCACCCATATGTTTATATATTGGTTGGTGTATATATAGGTGAGTGTACATATTTTATAAAAGCATATTTTTGAGTGTTTAAATGTTGTTAATTATGTAAATATCTTTTTATGTTAATAATAGAGTATTTTAAATTAGTGCATATCTATTCATACGATGCATCCAGTTGCTATTTATCTGATAACCCTATGTTGTGCTTTCAAAACCAGTTATAATTTCCATAATTCTCCTGAATGCATCATGTTTCCACTCTGCCTTTTTAAAGTTTCACTGGCTTACTTGAAGTTCAGGCAGCTCATTCATTATCATCAGTTGCTATAGCTGCCTTATTCTCTTTTTCTTCTTCTCTTTTATTCTCAGCCTGATGCACAGACACCTCTTTTTCATACTGAAGAGATCCTGTTTTTGGGTTCAATAAGAACATCATTAAGGTTTCTGTGTTTAAGGTTACCTTGTGTCTCATTTTCCTTTTACCTGGTCTTCTCTGTGTTCACTCTTCCCATCTCATCCACTCACCTCTCATTTTCAATGTGAATAGACACATTTCACTTTATTTTTGTCTTCTCTTAAGGTCATTTATGCAACACCAACTACCTGACATTAATCAACTCAGCTTCAGACAGCTAATACTCATTCAAATAAGACTCAGTAAAATCAGCGGTAAGAAAAGCATACTTGACTGGATTCTTTCATAAAGCATTTCAGTGATGTCCCCCTTCTCAGACACATTATCAGGTACTTTCAGTGACCATCATTCCAAATGTATTACACTGAACGAAGAAACATGTATGCCTGGATAGTATATAATTAGGCACAGTAAAAAAAGCCTTCCAAAAAGACAAATTCCTCAACTTGCTAAAACAATGCAACTTGTCTCCAATTAAACACACCTGGATGACACTGTCAGCTACTTCAACCAAATTATTCTTGCAGCATTAAAGTCTATGGCTCCAATTAGGAGAAAGAAAGTAAAATCCTCACCTGTACCATGGCTGAACCTTTGACACTAAAACACTAAAGACAGCTAGAGATAAAGCATGGAAACTGGAAAAAAACTGCAAACTCTACAAGCATTACAGGAATACTTGACTCCCATGAATTAAGGGAAAAAACACTGCAGTGAAACAAGCAACACAACTTCCATAACCTACAAAAAATATAAAAATAATCCAAAACAATATTGAGAGTATATTAACAGATTCTTAAAACCAAGTAGAAAAACTACATCTCATCGACTATCAAAACTCTCTGACTTCAACAATGTCTGCATATTGTATAACATCAGCCACCTTGCTAACAAATCAATCCACAACAATCATCATCATCATTATCACCCCCCTTTTTCTCACTTTCTGTTTGGGGTCAGGATGTCATGTCAGCTGTCACCATCTCTCTCTATTCAATAGCATTCCTACCTTTTCAACACCCATGCCTGACTATTGCAGGTCTTCTCTCACATAATCCATCCACCTCTTTGCTGGACACCATTATTTCCTCTTGCCTTATTCCTGTTTATCTCAAATCTTATTCACCAGATTATCTTCTGCTTTTCTGAATATGAGCCCAAACTACAGTAATCTGTTCTCTTTGATCTTTTCTGCAACTGTAGCCATCTTAGGCACTTTGTCTCTATCACCTCCACCTTCCTCAACTACTCTACCTTTGCTGACCAGTTTTCTGTACCATACAGTAGTACTGGTCGCACCACTGTTTTGTACATCTTACTTTTCAATTTCTTTGGCATTCTTCTGTCATACACTGCAGCTGTCACTGTGCAATTTGGCTGCAGCTCCCCTGATTTTAGCTTTGACCTCTTCATTCGGACTTCCCTTCTTCTCAACCATACCTCCCAGATACCCAAAGCTGTTAACCTGTTCCACTATTTTCCCTTCTATCTCAGTTTCTTCTGATTTCCCTCATCTGCTGCCATTACAACTGTCTTATTTGTATTGTTTCATCCCACATGCCTTCAGTTTTGCATTCCATTCCCCAATCATTTGCTGATGTTCTTTCTCAGAGTCTGCCTGTAACACATCATCTGCTTAAAGCAACTTTGTTGATATGTCCCCTCCAACTTGTCTGCTAATGTAGTCCATCACTAATATGAACAATGGTGGGTTCGGAGCTGAACCCTGATGCACACCCACTCCCACTGAGAACCCCTCTGCGAGACCGAACACTGTTCGCACTTGAGTCACTGGGTCATAGAAAATAGCTTGCACTAATTCTGCCAATGCTTCTGGGACTTCAAACCACTGCAGGATGACCAAAACAGCTTTCTTTGGGACCTTGTCATACGCTTTCTCTAAGTCCAGGAATGCACAATTGGATTCCTTCTTCATTTCTAGCTTCTTCTCAAGTACCTGTCTCACTGTAAACATTGAGTCTGTTGTCCTGCATCCTGATCTGAATGTGAATTGTTCATCTCCATCTTACCTTCTACTACTCTGCATACTTGTTTATCAATAACCCTTTCCAGAACTTTCTTGCAATGTGATAGGAGTTTGATACCTCTGTACTGCCCACAGTTTGTTCTTGAACACTGGCATTAATATGTTTATTCTTCAGTCATCTGGGATACACCCTTCCTTCCACACTGCTACGAGTACTCTCAGGAGCCATTCCTCTCCTATCTCACTCAACTTCTTTTTTGTACCTGCTGTGACCTCATCTGAGCCTGCTGCATTCCCTGACTACATTTTCATTAGTGCTGCCCTTACTTCTTCTATGCTGGGCTCCTCCTCTGCTCTCATTGTAGGCTGTGTCTGGGGCAGTGCAGCTTCCATGCATTTTCTTCATTCAGAAGCTGCTTGAAGTACTCCTTACATCTGCCTTTGATGTTCTGTGGTCTGGAGAGAGACTGTTGCTGGCATTCCTTATGAAGGGTGTCAGACTATCTTCTTTATCTTTCTGTTTTGCCTTGCAACTTGATATAGTTTCTTTGTGCCACCTACTGAGTCACTTTCCAGAAGCTGGTAGAGTGCCTCTGATGCCTTTTTCTTTGCTATTGCAACTCATCTCTCTTAGCTTCTTTGTTTGCCACTCAATATTCCTTCATATCCTAGTTCATCTTTTCTCTCTCCAACTTTTTCCCCCACACTCCTTTTTTTCTTGATGTCTTCCTGGACTTCTGTATTCCACTAGCAGCTTTCCTTGTGTACCTTTTTTCTACATCTGGCTCAGCCACACATCTGTTCTTTAGTTCTTACACATGCTGTTTTGAGGTGCTGCCATTCTTTTTTAACTCTACCTATTGCCTCTTCTTCTTGAGGTGCTAAAGCCTCAGTAATTCCTTGAGCTTTCTGCTTTCTCTCCAGTAAACTACCAGGTCTTCAGAGTGATCTCTGTTGACCTCAGAGTCTTCTCTGACTACTGTTTGCACTTGATTCTGGCAACTAGTGGTTTATGCTCTGGGCTGACTCTTTCACGGGCGATGACTTTGCAATCACCGATTCTACCCCAGTGCCCATTCCTTACTAGGAGGAAGTCCACCTGAGTTTCACATTGGCCACTCTTATATGTAGTCTTGTGACTATCTCTCTTTCTGAACCATGTATTGGTACTATAAAGCCATTTGCCAGAGAGGAGTCTAGAATGGCCTCTTCTTCTTTATTCCTGTTGTCTCACCCATGTGGACCCAGGCAATCCTCATATCCTGTCCTGTCAGTTCCGATGTGTGCATTCAGGTCACAAATTATCAGCATCAAGTCTTGTTGTCCTTTATCTAGTAGGTTCTGCAACTGCTGTCTGAATGCACTCTTCTCACTGTCACAACCCTATTGTGGGGCATAGGCTTAGAGTATGAACATTGCCCTATCATTAGCCTGGAGTCTGACTGCCATGAGTCTGTCACTAATTCTGATGACACCCCTTACTGCCGTATGAAGTCTCTCCCTCATCCCAGTTCCTACATCATTTCTAGCCTGTCCTCTTCATGAGTAGTAGACCAGGCCAAGTGGATTTGCTACACTGCTCTTCCATCTTGTCTCCACCAAGATCCATCCTGTCAGTCAACCTGCACTGAGTATAGTAATTCTTAGTGTTTGGCAGATTAATTGGTTTTATATTCAACTTTCACTGATCGGCCAGTAGCTTATTGACCCAGAGCTGGTGAGTTTTATGGCGGGCATACACACCCCTCCCACTGCTAGCATGGGTCCCTAGCATATGTCAGAGTAGGCTAGGTAATCAACCTGCTTACAACTGGGTAATACCCATCCCTATATAGAAACATTAGTCAACACGATTGAATCACCTAGAGCTATATTTTCACACCATCAAGGGGCTAGCTCTAACATGGTGCACAGTCTATGATCTGCATTCTCCTATCTTGAGGATACTGCGCACCACAGTATTTTCCCAAAACAGTTGGTCTGTACAACTCTTCCCCTATATAGTCTATGCTGCTGACTACAACTTCACTCTTGGGTGAGTTTGAGATGAAAACACTCAGAATGTTTTTTGTAGGTGGGAAGAACCCCACAGAGACATGCAAACATGCAAACTCTAAACAGGCATTGGCAGGTGGTCAGGACTGAACCTTGTTTACGGGAGGCTAAGACCTTAACCATCATGTCAATCCACAGGAACACCACCACAGAAAAAAAAATGTAAAAAGAAGTTGTGTTCTTACCATAACGTTCCATCTGTGTTGTCACTTCATTCTTCCTCAACCTGCGGATCTCAGATCTGACTTGGCTGTTTTCCAAGCTGAAGAATCAAAACTTGAGCTCCTCCCATCCTACCCACAATACCTCATTCTCCCAGCTTACCTTAGATCGAGTTTGCAGAAACCCTGTACATATGCATTTAAGCTGAAACAAAAATGTGTCTTATAAATATATGTGTACTAAAGGTAAAGCATAGAGATCAGGAGGTCACGCAGGAACTGTGGTTCTTATGAAATTATCCAACAGGTCTCTCACAGCCATGGATAGGGGGAAGGAGGGAGGGGAGGTTGAGGAAAAATGAAGCAACAGCACAGATGGAATGTTATGGTAAGAACATAATTTCTTTATCTGATGTTGTCACTAGTATTCTTCCTCAACCTGTGGGACAGAGTCCCCAGCTACAATAACCTAGGGTGGCCCTCATGGAAGGATATTATAGAGCATTGCAGAGCCAAAGGTAGTTCTATTCCTGGAGATAATGCCCAACTTATAGTCTATAAAAAATGTATGGCAATTTGACCAAGTAGCAGCTGCACAAATGTCATCAATAAACACTCGAACAAAAAGCTTGACAAGTTGCCATAGACCTTGTGGAGTGAGCCTTGATTTTGCCTGGTATTGGCCTGTTCTTGGAAGAGTAGACAAAGGAAATGCAATCTTTCAACCATTTGGCAAGAGTAGTCTTCGTGACAGCTCACCCTTTCCTTACATCAGAAAAAGATACAAACAGCTGTTCTGATTTTCTGCAATATTTAGTTTTGTCCAGGTAAAAACGTAATTGCCTATGAACATCCAGAAGTTGGAGCATATACCTTCCTTTGTTTTGAAAGTTGGGAAAGAAAACAGGAAAACTGATAGACTGATTTATATTATTTTCTGTAGCACTTTGGGCAAGAAAGATGGGTTGGTAAGCAGAGTAATGCTATCTTTGTGAAAGATTAGATAAGGGGGTTTAGAAGAAAGAAAGGGATTGTAGTTCTGAAAACCTTCTTGCTGAGGTGACAGCCACCAGAAAAATTGTTTTCCAAGAAAGATAACTTCAAGTCTGCCTTTTCCAGGGCTAGAGCTTGCAAAACCATGGTCAGATCCAAAGAAGGAGTGGGATCTTTGATCAGGGGGCAATGTAAAAAAGGTACCTCTCAGAAATATTTTGCAAAGTTTACATGAAGTCAGAAACTATGACTTTTCCCCAGTATGAAAATTAGAAATAGCTGTTAGCTGGACTTTCACGGTGGAGTAGCTGGCTCCTCTTTGGAAAAGGGAAGCCAAGAAATACCAAACTTTTGAAATGGGAGTAGTAAAAGGATCTATTTGTTCCTGCTGGGCCCATAAGGAAAATCTCTTCCATTAGCGCTTGGAAATTTTTATGTTAGAAAACTTGTAAGTGGAAATCATAATTTTTCGGACTGGGGATGAAAGCCTGTAATGCCTTGCCATCATCGGAACTGGAGAAACCATATGGTTAATTTCAGTCCTTGGAGATCAGTGTGAGTATGCCCTGAGGGGTGAGATAGTAGATCTGGAACTGGGTCCAGAGTCACCGGCATGCAAATTAGATGAGACCAAAGAAAGGTAATGCAGGTAAAACTCCAAAAAGGCAGACATGCAACAAGTTCAAGTACACTAAAACCACAATTTATTGTAAAGATCCACAAAGCTTTCGAGTAGTAACTCTTCCTCAGTGTGCATACAGCAATGGTAAAAACAGATTGAAATACAAACCTCATTCTGACACAGCCCAATCAGAATACAAAATCAATTAGTTTTAAAGATATAAAAAATTAAAGAGATATGCTGTCATTATAGTATACAAATTAAAAAAAAATGGTTTGTTTTTAAATCTGTTTTTTACCATTGTTCTATACACACTAAGGAAGAGTTACTACTTGAAAGCTTTGTGGATCTTTACAATAAATTGTGGTTTTAGTTTACTTGAACTCCCTGCATGTCTGCCTTTTTGGAGTTTTACCTGCATTTACTACTAGTTCTCCTAAGTGGTTTACCATAGTGCTGGTTTGGTTTGTTTGACAAAAGAAAGGTGAACCAGACTTGACGAAGCCAGAAGGGGGCTGTGAGGATACCTTTGCTCTTTTAACGTGTATGCTTTCTGCAGGAATATGGGAATCAAGTGAACTGGAGGAAAACCGTAAAGTAGACGGGGGGACCAAGCATGGACTACAGCATCCCTTATGACTGTCCCTGAGGAGGGATTAGAGCACAGAAACTGTTGCATTTGTTGCTGAAAAGGGATGCAAATAGATCGCAGCAGGGTTGACCCCATTTGAGGAAAATCATATTTGCCACTGACTGAGTCAGACACCACTCATGAGGTATCAAAAGAACTTGGCTGAGCCTGTCCACCAGGATGTTGGTCTCCCCTGAAATGTGCACTTCAGTAAGGAAATGGTTGGTAGAGATCACCCACTGCTACACCCTCATTGCTTCTCGGCACAGTGGGTAAGATCCAGTTCCTCCCTGTTTGTTGATGTACCAGACTACTGACATATTGTCTGAGTGTAAGGCAATAGTCTCTAGAAGAAGAAAGCTGTGCAGTGCTTGCAACACTAGAAGAACTGCTCTCATCTCTGGGATGTTGATATGCAATTTGGCCTCCTGAAGAGTCCACATGCCCTGGATTGTCTGAACCAGAAAATGCCCCCCACCCCCTCTGGGAAGCATCCATGGTCAGTGTGGCTTTGGAAGGTGAAAGAACAAAAGGTTGTCTCTGCATGACCTCTTGGGAATGAAGCCACCAATGAAGGGAGTCTCTGCATACCAATGATAGTTTTATTGGAAGGTGTAAGAGATGCCTGTGTAACAACCACTAGACTGTTGGTGTTCACTGCAAGACTCTCATGTGTAGGAATGCTGTGGATAACAGAGTTATTGTGGCTGCCATTGAGCCCAAAGTCCTGAGCACCAGACTTGCACTGGGAGCTTAAATAGCTAGAATCTGTCTGATATGTAATTGTAAACTTGTAATCCTCTCCGGCGTGAGATAGTTAGATAGGCTGATGTTATGTTCAGACTTGCTCCTATGAAGTCTGTGGTTTGCACTAGCTGCAAATGGAACTTCTGTGTATTGATCATTTTGCCTGGAACAGGGCTAGCTGTAACAGGTAATTGCTGGCTTGAACAAGTAGATGCCTGGTTGGAGCGGTTAGGAGCCTGTCATCCAGATTGCAAACACATGGAGTCCCTGCAGCCTAATATGCACTGTGACAACCAATATGCATTTGGTGAACACCCTGGGGGTTGTGGTGAAACCGAACGGAAGTAATCTGAATTGGTAATGGCTGGCTCCCAGCCTGAAACAAAGGTGCCGTCTGGAGGGCCTGTCCATTTTGATGTGGTAGTATGCATCCTTCAGGTCTATACAGCACATCCAGTTGTCCATTCTCAAAAGAGGCAGAATGGACTGGATTGTCACCATCTTGAATTTTGAATTCCTTACTGATTTGTTCAGGGATGTCATGTCCACGATCGGCCTTAGGTCCCCTGTCTTTTTTAGTACTATAAAGAATCTTGAGTAGATCCCTGATCCTATCTGGTCAGAAAGGACCTCCTGGATGACTCTTTTTTTGCACCAGTTTTGCAATTTCTTGAGGTGCCTTCTCCCTCTGAAACAAAGGTGCCGTCTGGAGGGCCTGTCCATTTTGATGTGGTAGTATGCATCCTTCAGGTTTATACAGCACATCCAGTTGTCCATTCTCAAAAGAGGCAGAATGGACTGGATTGTCACGATCCTGAATTATGAATTCCTTACTGATTTGTTCAGGGATGTCATGTCCAGGATCGGCCTTAGGTCCCCTGTCTTGTTTAGTACTATAAAGAATCTTGAGTAGATCCCTGATCCTATCTGGTTGGAAAGGACCTTCTGGATGACTCTTTTTTTTGCAGCAGTTTTGCAATTTCTTGAGCTGCCTTCTCCCTCTGATTGGATGGAACATCTTGGATGTGAGCCTTTGGTTTGGGGGTTTCCGAAAAGGAAATAAAGTAACCTCTGGATAAGAATTCTTAGCACTCATTGATCATTCATGATGGCTGCCCAGGCAAGTGGGTGTAAGGAAAAGTGCCCCTGATTGCCTCTAGATAAGGGCAGCCAGGCAACCATTCAGGAGTGCTGGAATGGTCTGTCTGAGAAAGAATCTCAAGACCCTGAGATTTGTGGACCACCTCTGCCACAGGGGAGGTGTCTCCCATTATAACTGTTACCTCCTCTGCCTCTGGCAGTAAAGTCTCCCTGAGATTCCAGAAAAGAACCTTGAGATTTCTTGAACCACATTTTTTTCCACCATGCTGGTTCCTGGAGAAAGACCTTTGTAGGGTAGAAAAATGGATTCTGATGGCAGACAAGGTCTTCCCATCCTTCTCATTACAGAAGTGGGTGTCTCTGACTGTTGGGTCAAATAAAGATGCTCTATCAAAGGGTGTATTGATGAATGATGCCTTAAAAGGTTCCGCAAAGTCACATAGCTGCATCCAGTCAGGGCGCCTAATGGTAATGCCCAAACCGGCCAGCCTAGAGGCACCCTCTGCAGTCTGGGAACTCTACCTTATGGATGCATTCAATATTGATTGCAGAGTGGCCATTCTGGAAGAAAAGGTCTTCTGATCCTCAGCAGACATGGACTCTGGGGTAGAGCTAGAGAGTTCTTTGACAAGGTCTGCCTGTAGCCTAGTAAAATGGGATAAGTAGTTCAACACTCGTAAGGTGAAGGTGGCTGAAGTGTAAACGCTTTTGCCAAACCTGTCCATAGCCCTTAACTCCCTGTTAGGTGGATGTACAGAGGAGCTTTCCTGAGCCAGCTCCTTCTTAGTGGCTGCTGCAACCACCATAGCATCTACTGGAATCCCTTTTGTCCAATGTGCACTATCTATAGGTGCATTAAGAATTTTCTTGGCCCTCTTTGGTAAGGGCTTCACAGTGTCCAGTTCCTTCCATGCCCTGGTAAATACAAGATCAATAAGAGCATCTGCGGGGGAACTCCCATGATGTAGCTGGGCTGAACCCGAAAGCCTCCAACAGCACTATTTATCAAGCATCTGTTCCAAGCTCCTCCCCGTACCCATAATCCCTCACATCTCCTACCTTCCCTCAGATCGAGTTTGCCACTAGTCAAACTATTAGCAACTCAATAACACTAACCTAGAACAGGTTCAGGGGAAGGAAGGAGGGACGGTTGCAGAAAATGAAGTATAACTACTCAGATGGAACATTATGTTGAGTACATAACTTCTTTATCTGAAGGAGTTAACTTCATTTATCTGCAACCTGTGGGACAGAGTCCCCAGCTACCAAAACTCCTGGAAGGCCTTCATGGAAGGATATTCCTGAGCACCGCAGAGCCAAAGGATGCTCTCCCTCTAGAGATCAAATCCAACTTATAATGAGAAATAAATGTATGTGACCTTGCCCAGGTTGCTGCTGCACAGATATCATCCAGAGAAACCCTAGACCAAAAAGGAGCAGAAGTTGCCATAGATCTGGTAGAATGAGCTTTAATAGGACCAGGTGGGGATAGGCCTTTATCCTTGCAGACTTGCAGTATACATTGTGTAATCCATCTAGCTAAAGAGACCTTGGAAATGGCCTTGCCCAAAAAGGGTCTGGAAAAAGACACGAATAATTGGTCAGACTTACAGAACTGTTTAGTCCTGTGTAAACAGAAACTAAGCTATCTATTAACATCTAGCAAATGCAGCTGATATTCACCCTTGTTCTGGAAATTTAGAAATAACACAGGCAGATTAATTATCTGGTTAATATTAGATTCAGAAGCAACTTTCAGTAAGAAAGAAGGGTTCGTACGAAGTGAAACCCTGTTTTTATGAAAGATCAAGTAAGGGGGCATGGCAGACACAGCTTGGATCTCAGAAACCCTTCTAGCCGAGGTAGTGGCCACTAGAAAAGATGACTTCCAGGACAGGAATTTCAAATCCACTGATGCTGCTGGTTTGAATGGGGGTACCACCAATGCCTGTAGAACTAGGGTAAGGTCCCCAGGAGGAACGGAATCCTTAACCGGGGAACCAAAAGAAAAGTACCTTTTAGAAAGGCCTTGCACAATCTCAAAGAGGCCAGAGCATTCAGATTTTTGCCGACATGAAAATTAGATATGGCTGCCAGGTGTACTTTCACTGTAGAGGAACTAGCCCCTTGTTGGAAAATATAGGACAAAAACTCCAACACTGCAGAAACCGTGGCTGTAAATGGATCTATGTTTCTCTGAGAAGCCCAAATAGAGAAGCATTTCCATTTGCTGCGATAAACTTTCCTAGTGGAAGCTTTGTGGGATGCCACCAAAATACTCTTTACTGAAGATGATAGACCGGGGGTGCTAGCGATCAAGGGAACTGGAGCAACCAAGCCGTCAGCTTGAGGCTGTCCAGATCGAGCAGATTGATGCCCGAGGGATGAGAGATGCGATCTGGGCAAGGATCCAGAATCCGTGGAGGAGTTAAGAGCATGAGACCAGAGGAAGGGGAACCACACTTGATGAGGCCAGAACAGGGCAATGAGGATCACTTTGCACCCCAGTCAGTAAGCTTTCTGAAGAAACTTTGGAATGAGAGGTAGCAGGGGATAGGCATACAGTAACCTGGGAGGCCAAGCATGGATGAGAGCGTCTCTGGGGGAGTCCCCTGGTGAGGGGATCAGAGCGAAGAACTCGCTGCACTTTATGTTGGAAGGAGATGCGAAGAGATCACAGCAAGTGTGACCCCACGCGAGGAAGATCTCCTCCGCTACTGACTGTTTCAGAGACCACTCTTATGGCATTAGTATAACCCGAATCAGTCTGTCCGCTAAAATGTTGGAGCGTCTTGGGATGTACATTGCAATCAGAAACCAACTGGTGGAGATCGCCCACTCCCACACTCTCATGGCTTCGTGGCAGAGAGGGTAAGATCTGGTCCCTCCTTGTTTGTTGATGTACCAGACAACAGTCTGACTGAAATGCAATTGTCCCCGGGGGAAGAACAGCGTGAAAGGCTTGCAACACTAAAAGCACTGCCCTCATCTCCAGAACATTGATATGCAATCTGGTCTTGGCCTGGGACCACATGCCTTGGACCGTCCTCCCCAAAAAGTGCCCCCCACCCAAGCTGGGAGGCGTCCGTGGCCACTGTGGAGCTGGGAGGCATCCGTGGTCACTGTGGCTTGGGCTGGGGTTGTTATGAAGGGACATACTGCCAAGATGTCCGGCGATTGGAGCCACCAAAGAAGAGAAATCTTGCAGGCTCTGCTGATTCGTATACGGTAGTCCATGGGGAGGTCTAACCAAGACCACTGAACTGCCAGGGTCCACTGAAGCACCCTCATGTGAAGGCGCGCACAGGGAAGAATTGAAATTGCTGTGGCCATGGAGCCTAGGACTCAGAGAATGTTGCTCATCATTGGTGTCCTGCGGACGAGGATCACTGACACATGGGCCCATAGGTTCTGGACCCTGTCCAAAATGAGAAAAACTTGCAATAGTAGTGTCCAACCGTGCCCCTATGAATTCCAAGGTCTGTGTCGGGTTCAAGCGGGACTTGGGAGATGTTGATGGTAATCCCTAGATTGAGTGCAAGATGCAGGAAGGAGTCTCTGGCCATGCAAATTAGACATTTGGTGGCAGCAGCGAGGAGCCAATCATCCAGGTAAGGAAACACCTGAATTCTCTGAAGTCTCAGTTGAGCCGCTACAACTGCCATAACCTTGGTAAACACCCTGGGGGCTGTGGTGAGACCGAAGGGTAGGACTCTGAACTGGAAATGATTGGCTTCCAGCCGGAAGCGAAGGAATCTCCTGGTGCTTCTGCAAATTTTGATGTGGTAATAAGCGTCCTGAAGGTCTGTCGAGCACATCCAGTCGCATTCTCGGAGGTAAGGTAGAATGGACTGCAAGATGACCATCTGGAATTTCTGCTTGGCTACAGACAGGTTCAGGGTTGACAGGTCCAATATGGGTCTGAGGTCCCCTGTCTTTTTTGGCACTAAAAAGAACCTGGAGTAAATGCCTGATCCGGACTGATCTGGGGGGACCGGTTTCGATGGCCCGATTGTAAAGCAGCCTTGAAATTTTGTGCGCTGCTGCCTCCCTTTGAGTGGGTGGAACATCCAGGAGGCGCTTTGATTGGATGGGTGGGGCAACGAACAGGATGGAGTATCCTCTGGATATTATTTGGAGCACACAACGGTCCATCATAATGGGCTCCCAAGCCGTTCGGTGCAATGACAATCTTCTGCCGACTGTCTCCAGAGTAGGACAGTCGGGCAACCCCTCAGGGTTGCTGCACAGGTCTGTCCTAGAAGGTCTCCCTAGACCCAAAGTTCCTCGGGCCCCTTCTGCCTCTGGGGCAGCATCTGCCTTGTCCCCCTCTGCCTCTAGGGGATGAGTTGTCCTGAGTGTCCCAGGAAAACTGAGATTTTCAGAACCACATCTTCTTCTCCCGTCTCTGATTCCTAGAAAAGGATCTTTGAGGGCCAGAGAAGCAAACTCCGACAGTAGACAGAGTCTTCCCATCCTTCTCGCTCTGGACCAGGGTGTCACGAACTATCTTCTCAAACAGGGAGGAACTGTCAAAGGGAGCATTTGTGAATGATGCCTTCAAGGGGTCTGAGCCAAGTGTGCCACCTCATAGCTACACCGGCCCCAGCCACCCTAGCCGCTCCTTCCATGGCATGGGAAAGAAGATGCATGGACATGTTTGAAACGGATTTGAGAGTCGACATTTTCACCGAGAACAGTCGCTTGTCCTCTGGCGACAAAGACTCTGGGGGCGACACAGCGAATTCTGTGACTAGGTCTCATCGGAGTCAAATGACTTGTGCCAAATAATTCAGCGCTCATATGGAAAATGTCGCTGAAGAAAAGACTCACTTCCCAAAGCGATCCACTGCCCTAGACTCCTTGTCCGGAATGTGCACCAAAGAACTTTCCTGAGCCAGTTCTCTCTTGGTGGCAGCTGCCACCACCATAGCATCCACAGGGGATCCCTTGTACCAGGCCTGTCTGTCTGTGGGAGGAGAAAGGATCCTGTCTGGGCATTTGGGTATTGGCTCTATGGTGTCAGGCCCCTTCCATGCCCATGTGGTATTAAGATCCACTAATGGATCTGCAGGAGGGGACACCCAGGAAGTAGATGGGCCCATGCCAAAGGCCTCCAGGAATACTGACTCATCTGTAGAGGGTTTTGGGGCTGACAAACCTCCCCTCTGGCAGAGGATTTCCATGATGTCTCCAAAGGAGACATCCTCGGGAGGTGATCTGGGAGAACCCTCACCTTCATCCAAGAAAATATCTTCTGTGAGGAACTCGGGGGAGTCCATGTACCTCCTCTTACACGAATGCTTACGGGGAGCCTCCTCAGTAGGACTCTCTGAAGAGGGCTTGTAAGTCACGGAGGTTTCCACAATGGGATCCACCTGTGGGTCCTCTAGCACAGGCTATCCCTGGGACAAGTTGATGGGAGTCATGACCAAATCCACGGCAGCCTGGGTGGAGTCCGAGGCAATGGGCTGGGGTCTCAATCCCTGGGAGAGAACTCTCTCCACCACATCAAAGGCCGAAGGACAGCGCACCTCCTTGGCAACCAGCAAGGAAGAAGTTCTCCCCGGCTCCGTCGTGAGGATCGGAGCCGAGGCCAAGACTGCCAGGGTTCCGAAGGAATGGCTTGGATCCGACAAAGTCAGAGCCGAAGACATCTCCATTCCCTCGGATCTGGCTCCCTGTTCTCGGCCCCAAGAGTTGCTCGGATCCAAACAAGTCGGATCCGAGAAACTCAAGGTAATCGCCAGCATCGAGGTTGGAGGAACTGTCGGCACCACACCCCCAGCTCCGAGGATCCTCAAATCCATAAACCCGAAACTGCAGATCAGATCGGGAAAGGAGAGATAGGATGGAAGAAGGGCATAGAGGTCCCCTCTCCAGCCGGAGAGAGGCCTGCCAAGACTCCCATTTGGATTTGGATCCGAATGAATCTCCGCATCACCCTGTCCATGTCAAGCTCCAACAGACTCCGAGTCGACCGCGAGGAGGCGAACGACCTGGATCTGGCTGGTCTGTGAGATGACCTTGAAGAAGGCCTCTGGTCTGAAGGCTCCGTTGGCTCCGGGAAGAACCTCGGGGAATGAAGCCGAGGAGAAGTGGTCCTAACAATTTTTGAAGGTGGACTGGGAAATGGCTCCCGCTGCGGAGATCGCTTGCGGTGCCTTTCCGCCCTTTTCTCTTTCTCTCTCTTGTCCTTATCCTTTGTTTTAGCCCCCATCTCAGCAGGCTTAGAGGGAGGTTGAGTCCCATCCTGAGGGGGGAGGGGTTGGTCGGCTACTGGAGGTGAGGGTTCCCCCAGGTCACCTCCAGAGGATGTCTCCTTTGGAGACATCACGGAAATCCTCCCCCAGAGGGGAGGTTGGTCAGCCCCAAAACCCTCTACAGATGAGTCAGTATTCCTGGAGGCCTTTGGCATGGGCCCATACGAGGTCATCGTATCTAAAGCAGAAACTGGTAGCATGCCCTTAGCTATCAGTTTCGCCTTCCTCTCTTTTAAGGCCCTGGGGCTGAACCCTGCACACACACTACATGGCAGACTAAGGTGGGGAACGCCCAGGCAAATAACACACAAGACTGTGGCCATCAGCTGGTGAAAGCTTGTGGCCACACTCTGTGCATTTTTAAATGTTAGTATTGGCTGGTCAGCCATCATCACACTCCACTCAGCCAAACACTAAACCAACAACACACACACACACAAGGGTTGGTTAGGCCTACTCTACCTCAGAAAAACACAAACTTTCTAAACTACTTTTATTTATTTATTTATTTATTTTTTAACAACAAACTGACGAAACGATGAAGGGGAGGAAGGGTTCACCACAAACAACTACATTCACACACTAAATATAAACCAAAGTTCCACTTACTACAGCCAACTTGGAGTTATAGAGACCACAATGTATACACATGAAGCGGCAAACGACATCTGAGGGAAGGTAGGAGATGTGAGGGATTATGGGTAAGGGGAGGAGCTTGGAGCAGATGCTTGATAAAATGTCGCCGGCTTGGATCCGATATGGATCCGAATACCCACAGGTTGCAGATAAATGAAGTTAACTATTTCAGATCTGGGGTTCTACTGATGAGATGGGTTGGAGGCTTTCTAGGGCCGGCTGTCCCCATGGTAGATGATAGGCATCAGACACAGGATCTGTGGGGGTGGGGAGTGGTGCCGAAGGAGAAAGAACAGAGGCTCTCCTAGGATGAGAGAGAACCCTCACCACCACATCGAAGGAGGCAGGACTTAGAGTACCACATCTTCATCTCTCTGCAGCAAAAGCTAACAGACAGGACTCGCCCGAGCACACGGAACCCTCCGTTTCAAAGGAGGAGTTAGCACTGAGCTGTCATACGTGAAGGTTCCGAAGGGAAGTAATGCCTCAGAAAACTTCGGAGTTGAAGTCAACCCCCTGGACTCAACAATGAGGCTATGGCTCTGAGACACGCTTGGCATCAAAGTGGTCAAAACCAAGTGCGTCGTGATTATCACTACTGGCTCCAATGTTTTGGCTGTTGGGACCAACACACCTGCAGGCTCAGAAAACAAAGTCAGATCGAAGAAGGAGCTACAAGGTGAAAGTCTGCTCATGGATCTGTTGGGAGATGGAGCTGGCAAAACCCCCATCTGAATCTGTAGCTGAAGAAACTTTCTGATCAGCCTATCCACATCATTCTCAGATAAACTATAAGAAGACCTGGTGGACGAAGTCACTGAAAGTGGTCTTGAAGGTTTTCTGGCAGAGTGCCAAAACACTCGGCTCTGAGCTGGCAAATGGAGGCTGAGGAGGACAAGGTGGAGACAAGAGAGTCAGCTCCGAAGACTTTGGCGCCTTTTTTACCAGCGCTGAAACAGATGAAGAAGACCTATCTGGGGAAAGTTTCCTGGGTCTCCTTATGCTTCCTGGAGCAGGGTTGAGCCCCAGACATGGAAGGAATAGCAGAAGAAAGGATAATGGAAGCAAACCCTTAAGAATCAACTTGTTTCTCTGATCTGCCAGAGCATGCTGATGGAAAGCTTCACAAATGGTACAAGAGCTATCTAAATGAGCAGGCCACAGACAGTACATGCACTCTCTGTGGACATCAGATGATGAGATCTTGTGCCCATAGTAAGTGCATTTCTTAACCCTAAATATTTGTCCAGCTTAGAATTGGACTTGAGCTCTGCCATGATGTACTAAGTAAGAATTTTTTTTGATAAAATAAAAATAAAGAAAGAGAGAGAGATAGAAAAGGCAGGAAGGATTAAGACAGACAAAAAAAATCTGACTAACTAACTAGCAGAAAAGGAAAAAATAGGAGAGAAACTAGTCAGGGTAGAAAAAAAGTTAGCAATAAGTCATAAGCACTACATAACTCACAGCCTACACTATAAATCATGCAGAAAGACCAGAGGAGCTCTGGAGCACCAAAATGTCAAAACTTACTCTATGAGTGGCAGATGAAATCTGAGGTAGGCTGGGGGAATGAGGCATTATGGGAAAGATGTCAAGAGCTCGAGCTTTGATTCTTCAGCTTGGAAAACAGCCGAGTCGGATTTGAGGGTTGGATCCAAGACCCACAAGTTGAGGAAGAATGAAAGTGACAAGATCAGATCCTACTGTATCAGCACCAGATCTAATCCCAGTCAAACAGCTACAAATGGCTGCAGATATCACAGCCTATTCAGCAACAATACTTGTCAACAGATCCATCACTAAACTATATTCCTCAACTACAGAAACTATCATATATTATCTCTCTACATAAAAGCGGAACACAAATTGACCTATCAAGCTACTGTTCTACTGAAATCTTATCCTCCTCATCAAAAAATGGAAAAAAGTTATTTCTATGCAAACCTTACAACATCAATTTGATAACAATCTCTGTGTCACTGTCACCACTTCTTTCTATTCATAACCATGCTCTTCCTCCTCCTTCAAAAGTAAAATCTGACTGTTGCAGACCTTTAAGCAAACCCTCCATTTCTTGGCTCAACATTCTCATCTGTGCTTGCCTTCTTCATCTCATTCAAATTTTCTTTACCAAATTATCTTATGTTTTTGTGTTCTGTTTTCTTGTACATGTGACTGAACCACCATGATATGTTTTCCTTGAGGACACTTTGGCTTATATTCTGATGTCCTCATTTCTTCATATGTCCCATCTGCTCTGACGTCTTTGCTAAAAGAATTTAGACTGTGGTCCTAGTATGGATTATTCTACAAATGAAATCCTCTTATCAATGGCCTGAAATTAGATGATGTCTATGAGTGAATGGTGACTCTGAAGCCTGAGAGAGACTTCTCATCCACTGCAATATCTGCATTGTCAAGTATGAGAATGGGACTTGATGGCCACAGCTACCATAACACCCCAAAGAAAGAAGAAGGTTTGGAAAAGAAAAACCTGTAACTTGACTTTCTGGTGCAACTTCACCCAGGAGGCCACAAACAGGTATCTTTCAATGGGCAGAAATGATACTTCCACAGTAAAGGCTGCTACCTGACAGGGCTCAAACAGAACTTTATTCCAGACCATAGGACCTACAATCTTAAGGGTATCCAAGTCAAGAATTATATGGAGTCCATTGGTTCAGCCATGATATTTAGTCATCCATGTAAGGGAACACACATATGTCTTCTTCAGCAAAATCTCTGCCATCATGACTGTTTCCTTGGTAAATACTTGTAATACAGAAGAGATCAAAATTGCATCATTTTGCACAAAAAGTGGTGTCTACACACAGTAAACTAGGGGAGCCTCTTGTGCAAATTCCAGACTATGACATGCCAAAGGCTATCTATTATGTTCAGCAAGACCAATCCAACTCCAACGTGGCAGCAGAGGCATGAGTTGAGAGTTAATATTCAGAACATGAGATAATGAATGTACCTGCTAAAGTCACTGAAATCCACGATGGGACAGAATTATCCTAGGCTTTGGAGATAATGATAGACAGAAGTACAACATCTGAATGCATTCAGAAGGGGCAGTCTACATAACCCTTCTCAGGAAAAGCATTTCTCTAAGGGATCTCCTTCTGACGGCAAACCTAAGATGTCACCGGTAATGTCTCCCTAAGCCATGGCAAACTTTTTAAAATGCTTCCTCGTGGACATCAGTCATATACAATTGCCAGTTCTGCTATTGCTGGACTAGCAGGGTTGTCTTCCCGGGCAAGTTTGCTAGTATATCTGGGAATAAAGGACTAAATAATGATTGTCACTTCCTCAAATTACAAAGGAGCTGCTGCTTCTTCTTTCTAGAGTAAAGGTTTAGCCTGGAAGATGCAGAAAGGGTAAGGAAACATCATACAGACCTCTGTAATGGTTATTGCCTATCTCCTATTTGCAGATCTTCAAGCAGGTCCTTCTAGGCTTGCCAAAAGTGGAACTCTCCCTGGAAGGGAGATATAGAATAAAATGCCTGAGCTTATCTTAAAGTATGACAGCCATACATGCTCAAGCTTGCTGCTCTAGCTAAGGCATCAGCACAATAAAAAAATTACAGCGGGACATGTGGCTGTTTAGTACAGGAGCTACGCTATGTATCTTAAGTCCCTCTTACCTGATGCCATTATCAGAAAGAGCAACCTACTCCTACAGTGCCTATTCTACATGCTTGTTCCAGCAGTAAAGACTGGAACCTGGAGAAATGAGATGACTGTTAACACCTCCAAACCCAGCATGTCAGAATACATCTTCCTGCCATCACTGTCTTAAAGATTTGGATTCACTGTCAAAAAGCAGAATGGGAAGGTGCTATGACATAGGATCTGTGCTGGATGAAAAGGCACACTGTAAGTCTGCCTTAAAGTGTCTGACAAGTATTTCATTGAACTCCAAACTATGGGTGATTTTCAGAGTCAATTCACCTTCTAAAGTAAAAAGAACAAAAAAGTTTGTGCTTTTAAGCTATAAAAAACAGGCTCTTTGAGCAAAGAGTCAGTGGTGGAATGGTAAAGGCCACCTTCTCTTTTTTACCCATATACTCATTAAAGTTGTTCTTGTAAGAGAACGTAAGGGGTTACAGTCCATGAAGGATTTCATCAAACATTGATTTTTCCAAAGCAGAAGTTGTCTAAAGGAGAAGGAGCTGTATATAAAAGAGTTCTTGTTTTTATCCTTCTCCAAGATGAGACTTCCAAGTCCCCTTCCCATGACACAAAGAAAGGCGAAGATTTTCTCCTGAAGCTAGGTCCAGTAGGCCTGCACTCATCTGGTATCTAGGGGGTTAAGTATTCATCACAAACAACTAATCAAGGTCAAGTGATTGGACCCTGGCACCTGAAGAAGTGCTCAATGGATGTAGCACTGTGGCTGGAAATGCATGCGCACAGCCTAGCTCTGCCATCAGGCCATGTTGTTGTAGAATACACTCTTGCAGCTGTCAGGATAACCATCACCAGATGCTGAAAAAGCTGCTAATTATCCAAGGTCTGGCTTTGCACTGGGCCCTGACGGTGCATTGGGGCACTAAATGACCATCCTCAACCAGAGCTAAAGAGTCTATTCTAACATCAGAGGGAATGAAGACTGATACAGCTGGTATTTAGGGGGTTAAGTATGCATCACAAACAACTGATCAAGGTCAATTGATTGGACCCTGGCACCTGAAGAAGTGCTCAATGGATGCAGCTGTACTTGGTTGCATACCGCCTACTCAGAGGTGATCTCTGCCTAAAAAACAAGGCCATGTCCAACCCAGAACTGATGGATATGCTCCACCTAAAGAAAACCTTATTCTCTCGAGCCACACACTCTAGGGATCTAAACCTCACCACAACAATAAATAGGACGTGCTGGAGGGATAGATTCCTGTCCCAGAGACTTCCCATGCTTTGGAACAAGATTCCAATCTACATTAGGCAGAGCTCCTTGCTAACATTCTTCAAAAGAAACCTCGACGAACAGATGGGAAACAGAAAGTTTACCATGGGGATCACTTCAGTGGTTCTGCTGGACAGAGGTACAGGGAAGGAAAAAGCCAACACATCCTAGCTAGGCTTATAAATGCCTTGGGCAGATACCCTAGTACCTACCTATGAACCTATGAATCTACAGGAAAAAAGTCAACACAGAGATGCAAATGCAAAGCTAGATAACAAGCAGTCATTACAAATATTTCTAGGACTGATGCAATACCATACCAATGTTGTAGAGTATGCCTGTGATAACTATTACCTCTAAGAAAGCTGTTAAAGCGGCCCATTGACTCACAATGGAGCTGCAAACAGAAAAAAAGCATTGAAATGTTTAATTATCTATATACTGATGCTCCAACATTAAAATACTACAATGTGCCTGTTGTGGTGAAAGTAGAAGCAGGTCAGAATAGTACAGTGGCTGCAGTCCTATGAGAAAGCATTATCTGCTTAATGGTATTACAGCTACAAAACAGAGATGCACTAAGAGAAGTAAGGAACTGTGAGCAATAGTTCAGGGATATGAGAAATACCATGAAGTTTAGGTATAAATGGCCTATAATGTTTTGCAGAACACACTTATACCATCTTCGTACAATGCACCTACATGATTTCAGAGATTGTCATATGTGCAGAAGTTTCATTTGAAAGTGACACACAGACCAGGTAGGGGACTACACAAAGCAGATATACTGAGCATGGCATATTGTCTGTTCCAACAAATAATTGCTGGAAGAAGAACTAGAGATTCTTTGGGCTATTTTGCAGTTACAAATAAAAGAATAAAAGTAGAAAAAAATAATTTCAGAAATGTTCTCACACTGACTCAAAAACAGTCACTAAAAGATATTACAATGAAAGGTTGGGCTGAAGAAAAATCATTGGTAAGGAAAGAAATTAAATCTTACTTTTCTATCAAGAGTTAAATAAGTTGTGTCCACTGCTGACAAAACACTAGCTACTGATGAAATGATATAAGAAATGCTTGAAAGAAAACAAGAATAACATCTTGGAATAGTAAAGTGCAAACAAAGAATGGCAGATATAAAGTACTTACCGGTATGTTGACTCATACAGTAGGTATTGCAGATCTGCACCACATGCATTGCACACCATTACAAAAAGTAAGAGAAAAGGTTAACTGATATGTCCCACTGTCATCCTGGTACAGAAAAGCATTTTCAGTCATGCAGAAGAATGGGCAAAGAACTATTATTATTTCAAAGATGCCATACATTTTATATGTGTAAAGCTTTATTCCAAGTATTAAAAAAGTAAACTGACAGACACAAGTACAAGTGTGATGACCGCACTGACGTTTATAAATTCTCGAGGCAGGTGATGCTTAATTTTGTAATATATGACAATTGACCCCAGTAAAAAGGTCAAGTATTCAAAATATTTCTGCAGGAATCAAAATTCAAACATATAACAAGCAGGCTATACTGTTCACTGTCAAATGGGTAATTTCACGGAACTACACAAAAAGAGGGTATATCTTGAGAAAAATCTGTAGCAATAGCTGCAAGCACTCTGTCATCTTGCAATTTTGGAATTTTATAATATTCCTGAGCAGGGAATCAAGCTTCCCAGGAGTTCAGCTGTTAATGGACAAAAGGCTGGAAATCATCCAATTTACTGTTGCCTGAAAAATCAAAGCATAATTAAGGAAATGATGGACAAGAATCCGCAGAGATTAGAATATACTTCTATGACAGAAAATGCAAAACAGTATGAACTTAACAGGCTGATGAAGTAAAGCTATAAAAGCCATGGGAAAATCTGCACTCTAATGGTGAGCCAAGTTCCTCTGCTGTTCATGGGGACTGAATGATGCATAGGAAAAATTGCAGACATTTCTATAAAACAAATCCATTGAAGTCTAGAGACCTACATTGACCAATGTTCCATAGCCAGTCATGTCACAAGAAAACAGAAGCAGTGAGAATGATGACAGAGAGCAGCTGCAACCCAAGACTACTTACTGAGAATTTTAGAGGATCACCCATTTCCGTACAACATATCTTTGGGATGTGGAAGAAAAACACAGCACTTGGAGAAAACACAAATGAACATAAGCACATGCAGACACTGCACAGAAGGCTCTTTAGCTAAGAACTGAAAACCAAGTTCCAAGGCAACAAAGGTAACTGTTTCCCTTGTGTTTCGACTCAATTCAATGATGCTTTATCGGGATGAAACAAACAGGACAAAGTTTCAGGTCACTGAAACCTAGAAAAAGAGATTTTTGAAAGGAGACAAGCCATCTGCACCCCTCACACTTGTCTTATTTACACATAAGCTAACTTCACAGTCACACAACATCAGTGAAAAAGAAAAGCTCTCATCACTGTCAGCATGCAGACATAATCTGTACTAGCAAGCAGTGATTTCTTATGCGAAAAGTTATAGGGGGTTCAACACAGGTGAAAAGAATTAATTGAATTCAAATTTCATCCACTACACAGTCAGTCAAGTGTAGGGAAATCAATGTGATATCTATTTTTTAACTAAAAATGAGAATATCATACATGGGGTATACAGCTCTAGATGCTATTGTGCTAGCAAAAGAAAGCTGTGTGGCAAATGGTACATGTTTTTATAGACTATTCACTCTGAATACACATATCATGGAGCTTAGTCCCATGCATAGTGTGCTGAAAAAACACAGATACCATAGCTTTGTTAATAAAAGTGTGGCACTTGTGACACTATTTAAGCTATTATCATTTTGTGAAATCATTCCCCTTCAACTATTTAAATTTATTGGCCATCCTACTGTATTCCATAGTACCAGAATACAAAAGTAACCACCCCCTTTCAATCTATCTTGCGGTTTTAAAAATAGTGACTCCCCACAAAAACTTAACTTTTAGACAGGTAAAACTTAAGTTACCTACTTTCACATCTAACTTCTCTAGTACACACTGCAGTGTTTAGGATACACATTTTTTTGTCCTCTTACCTTTAAGCATTCCTGTGACTAGTACTTGCTCTAATACCTGCTTGAAAGCACTAGGAAGCCTTAAACTGATACAAGCACTCAACTCTCCTTGTTAATAAGGAGAAATTAATCATAGGCACTAAACAGCCTATAATTGCAAAGTAGCTTGCTAAGGTTAGGAAAAACAGCTCCTGTACTTTACAAAAAAAGCACCAAACCAGGCATGTCCAAGGGTCAGCTTCAGGTGATTTCTCCTGTCCACCTGGTGAATCTGGGTGTACTGGGGCAGTACAGAAATTGTCTCATGTACACAGACATCCCTCTCCTCCTATCACCCAACACTACAACCTGTGAGAGATGCACTTGCATAGCCAAACTGGAAGCAAAGCTCTCTCCACCCAAGATTGTGCTAGACAGTCAAGAGGAGAAGGTTAACACCCGCACTACACCTCAAACCCACACTGCCAACACCCACACATAGCAACACTAAATCCACATATCCGGAGGCCCTTAACTGTAACCTGCCCAAGCAACAAGGACCTCCGAAGCTGAAACGCAAACAAACACCAATCACAACCAAAGTGTCACACAGCTCACAACACCAGTGTGCCACCCAACAACAGCCCCTAAGGCAAGACAATGTACCTAACACTTTAGTCATAGGGGACTCTATAGTCAGGCACACTGATGTCCCACTCACCAGGCTGAACAAGGAGATAACTACAGTCAGCTGCCTGTCGGCTGCCAGGATCTGCCACATAATACATGCACTCAAGTCACTCCACAACACGTACAAATATGACTTTGCCATTGTCCATGTTGGAGTGAATGACTTGAGACGTACCTCCCTGGACTACATGAAAAGAGACATGAAAGAGCTCTCGGATCATGTGGCCCATGCAGGTATGACCCTAGCCCTGAGTAGCATCCTGCCTTCGCCCAGAATGATACCACAATATAAGGACAGAATGATTGACTTCAACAATTGGCTAAGCTTCTGGTGTCGGTCAAAGGGGATCCAGTATCTGTCTGCCTGGGAAGACATGATCGACAGACCATGATGCTTTGCCAGAGATGGTCTGTACCTGTCGCCCCTGGGATTCAGGTTACTGGCTAAGGCTCTTGCCACCCCTACAGTGCCTTTTTTATGCAAAGTTCAAAGGACAAAACCACCATCGTAACAGGTCCAAGCATGCAAAATCTGAAGGTAATGCTACTCAATGCTAGAAGTCTAAATCTCAAAATGCACTCTCTTGAGGCACTCCTAAAAATGGAGAACACAGATATCTGTGCAGTAACTGAGACCTGGTTCAAGGCTCCAGACAGCACCCCTGCAATACCAGGCTACAACTCTTACCACACTTTTCGGCCATCAACCAGGATCAAAACACTAAAGGTGGAGGAGTGTCCATATTCACCAAGGATATTCACACCACCAGGCTAGTTACCCAACACAATGCGCCTGAAATTCTCTAGGTGCAACTAACACTAGGTAAGACTGCAGTCCAAAATGTAGCTTGCTACAGATCCCCCACCATGCCCCAAGATTCTCACTACACCTTTCTAAACATAATGGAAAATATTAAGATACAACCAAACAGCCTAATACTGGGTGACTTCAACTACCCTGCCATTAACTGGGAAAACTACTCTTGTACCAACACCTTTGCCCAACGGCTCTTGGAATTCATAAATTCCAACACCCTGGATCAACTAATCCATTGTCCCACCAGGGGCTACAATATCCAAGACCTGGTCATTACCAACATGGGAAATTGATGCTCCACACCTATGGTAACCCCCTCGTTGGTCAGGTCAGACCATAAGCTAATCACCCTTAACATCCACATCCCATCCCCACCCCCAGTAAGGAAACCTCCATAAAAAACTTCTCCAAAGCCAACTTCATGCTATTCAAGTCAGAAGTGACAAACTTCATGACACCCATGCAGACGAGAACTGAAAGTTCAACTGCTGAGTCCTACACTAAGGCACTGTACGAGCACATCCACTCATGCATGAATTTTGCCATCTCAAAAAGAACCAAGATGCTCTCCTCCAAAAAAAAGGAAGCCAATCTGGTGGTCCCCTGCCATAAACAAACTTTACAACAAAAGGAAGAAACTGTTGCAAAAAAGAGGAAAATCCCAGGATGCAAAAAACTCCCTTACCAGCCTCAGTAAAAAGCTGAGATCCCTCATAAAATCCTCCAAAGCTAGTTACGAAAATAAAATTGCTAAAGATTCCAAAGACAACCACAAGGCATTCCATAACTATGTCAAGAATCTAAATGGCAATGCTCAGATCTGCTCTGAGCTACAACAGAATGGCATTAAATATACTGATCTCAAGGATATTGCCAATATCCTGGCAGATCGATTCAGTGCCAACTTCACCTTCCTCTCACCACCTAAATGGTCCATCTCAATACCGGAAGATTGTCAAATTCCGGTAATAATGGCCACACAGGTAAAAAACACACTCTCCAAAGCTAAGAATACAGCATCCATGGGACCAGATGTCATCCCAGGATGTGTACTACATGAACTACAAAATGAACATGTTTAATCATAGCCTCACCTCAGGCTTTGTGTCCACTGAGTGGCGCATAGCTAGAGTTATCCCTCTCCACAAGGGGGATCCACCTTGGATCCTGGGAACTACCACCCCATCAGTCTGACGAGCCTGATCTGCGAAGCCATGGAACGTATTATCATGGAACTTATAAACAAAGACATTGGCAACCTTCAAACACTGGACCCCACCCAGTTTGGGTTCGTGAAGGGCCGATCTTGTCTCCTGAACCTGACTGACTTCTTTGAATCAGTCTCCAGAGACGTGGATGAGGGTAAGGCAGTCCACACAGCCTATTTGGACCTCGCCAAGGCCTTTGACACCATCCCCCACTCTGGAATCATAGATAAACTTACTAAGCTGGGGACTGATCCCTATATCACTTGATGGGTTGCCAACTGGCTTACTGACAGAACCCACACTGTAAAAGTAGCTGACTCCAAATCCAGCTCCAGACAAGTGACAAGTGGAGTACCTCAGGGTTTAGTCCTGGGACTACTCTTGTTTGGCATCTACTTCTCTGAAGTACAGGCCAATACTAAGAGACTCTGGCTAACAAAGTTCGCAGATGACTACAATCTGGGAGCCATTATTGAATCTCCAAATGATGTGGATACTCTACAAAAGTGCCTTACAGAAACAAATGCTTGGTGCCAGAGCCATGGGCTCAAGCTCAATGCCAAGAAATGTATAGTTATCCCCTTTGGGAAAAAAAACATGTACCCATGAATTACCACTTAGGTGGCAGTACACTAAACACCAAAAGTGTGATAAGAGATTTAGGGACACAGGAGGACACTGGTCTCGCCTTTGATAACCACATCGCCACAACAGTCAGAAAATCCTTCTATGTGGCACACCTCATCACTAAGGGCTTTTCATCCAGAAAAAAGGAGGTCATTGTCCCACTATACTCATCCCTCATTAGACCCATTATACAATACAATGCCCCATTTGGTATGTACCTCTCAAGACACCTGCAACAACTGTAAAGGCCGCAGAAATACCTCACTAAAAGAATCACAGGCCTAAAGCAGATGCCCTATGCTGACTGACATAAAAAAAACCAACTATACTCTGTCGCATATCGTCTACTCAGAGGTGATCTCTGCTTAACATACAAGGCCATGTCAAACCCAGAGCTGTTGGATGTGCTACACTTAAAGAAATCCCAATCCCTCGGAGCCACATGCTCCAGGGATCTAAACCTTGTCATCACAATAAACAAAATATGCTGGAGGGATAGATTCCTGACCCAGAGACTCCCCAGACTCTGGAATCGACTGCCCATACATGTCAAGCAGAACACCTCTTTGGCCCTCTTCAAAAGGAACCTTGACGATTGGATGAGAGAAAGGAAATTCACCACGGGGATCACGTCAGTCGCCCTGCTAGACAGGGGTCCAGGAAGTAAATAGTGTGGGAGGAAATAGCCAGGGAATTGTTATGGCTAGGCTTGTATAGGCCCTAGGGCCGACAGCCTAGTACCAACCTATGAACCTATGCTCTTTTCAAAAGTAATACAGGCAATGCCACTGGGGGTCATGGCATATGTTCTGGAGACTACAAGGGCACTCAGAAGACTTGGGTTTCTTTGGTACTGAACAGAGAAAACCTTCCTACAGCAGATGTATCACAATCCAAACTATGTGAGTGACAGAAAGAAGTGAGGATTCTGAGGCTTTTCAAACCTCCTGTACCTGTATATGTCACTAAAAAGTGTCAACAAAGTGCATATACACCTTAAACATGGCAGCTACTGAAAGCAAATGCTATGGAGAGAGAAGGTCATCAGAAAATGGTATTCCACTCATTACCTTATGTAATTGGCACCTAAAAGTAATATATAAACAATTTGTGCTGGCAAAATCCCAAGCCTTTAAAAGCTAAATGACTGTTGTCCTTCTCCAGATGGGCTGGCACAGAGGTGCAGAGCACAGCTGTCAACCTCCAAGCACAAGAGTCAGGGAAAAAGACAAAAAATAATGTAGAGCAAAGCTTTTCCCATAACAAAGGCCAGATTTTAATATTGCTCTCACATAGTTAAAAAGTTGCTCGAATAACAGGTTTTATTTTAGAGTTATTTTTTTTAAATGAGATGACATCTCAAACACAAATGACTGTCAGTTTTTAGTAGTGCACTCTTCAATGATTTGCCAGAAAATCACAAATTTTATGAAGAACAGGCAAATATACGAGACAAAATTGGGGTACTTTGTGAAATAAGGAACAGTTGAGACATATCAGATTATAAATTGACTATTTACAACATTTTCAACAAACTAGAAGTTTAAATGTACAAAACTATGGAGTTGAGATGCCTGGATGCCAATACATTTGACTACAGTCATGCCTAATAATACCTACAGCATCAAGTCAACTGCGAAGCTAAAGAGGAAATCACAATTAATGGATAAGGTGATGTGGGACTACCTGTAACTAGAACAGTCCTAAAATGAAAACATGATGGGAGGTCTTCATAAAACAGAAAGTAGTAGTATTTGAGACATTGTGATTTAACAAATCAAGTGTTGCAATGTCTGAAAAAGATTCGGCTGCAACTGGAAAGGGAAGTATAATGCTCAATATTTTAAAAAAAGAGATAAATCCTGTAAAAAAAGTATCAATATTTCTGACATTTCTCTTCATAAAGAAACTTCTCACCTTCTTTGTTGTGTACGTGTGACTTGGGATTGAGAAGGATCTGTGAAGACATGCTCTGTTAATGGACCATGTCGGATTTCTGCTGCTTCTGCTTCATCCTCTGTGCTCTCTGGCACTTCTGTTGCTTCTGTGGCTTCTTCTGCTGACTGTGACTGGGTGATTTTTCCATTACTGACTGTAGAAACATCATCTGAAAGAAAGGCCAGTGATAACATAAATGAGATTTTACTATCCCACAATATACGTAAAATGAAGGTGTAATACACAAAACTAAGTTTAAATTCTAACAGATCAATGTAGTTTAACCTATATGACTCACAACTTCTTTTACCACTCAGATTTTGTAGAAAGCATACATAAAACATTGTCTCAAACTCCCAAATGTGAAAGAAGTACAAAGCCCCATGTTAAGTATGAAGGGTCCTGTTTAACCAACCTTTCTCCCAGGGGGCAGGTGAAAGGAAACAGCAAGCAATAAAAGTGGATAAAATAATCCCAGAGAACATTCCTAGGAGTTATACTGCATAGATGTCAAAAGCCAGCTTACTCCACAAATAATGTGACGGAATCTTAGATAAGGTTTCACAAATCTTTATTGAGATGAACAAGTGCTACTGTGTGGAATTTCTTTCTGGGATTAAAGAATTTAAATCATTCTTACAGCTGAGAGGAGGGGAATGCCCAGGGGAAGGTGCTTCTTATTAAATATTACACATATTTAATCTGATAGGTCTTCTGGGACATTGAATTTGCATACGTTTATTTGCCATCAGAGAATTTTTGTCCTGAGCATTTTCCCCTTACAGTAATTTTAATGAACGTTCAGTTGGTGCTCTCTTTTATATGGCACTATGGTAAAGTTTACCTTCTACTTACTTAATAAACTGGATACTTACTTTCACAAAATATAAACAAAAAAATACAAGTACATAAATGTTAATAGTGGAACAAATGCCCACTTCTACAGGGCAGTTTAGTGTGTGTAAGCCTTTAAATAAAATATTTGTGCACACAGTCCTTACTCTTAAACCGTAATGCCTTCTCTCATGATCTTAGTTGTTAATAATTTATTAATGACAGCTTCCTTGTCTAAAAGCCTATTTGGATTATGTTTAATAAAAAGACTTAAGCCATTACAATTTATCAAATGCAGCTTTCTGGTCTAAAAGCTAATTAAAAACATTATTAGAAAAACACTTTGGTGGTGCTGCGGTAGCGTTGTCACCTCACAGTAAGACGTCCTGTTCGATTCTCAGCTAGAGTGTCTTCCATGTGGAGACATGTGTGAATGGGCGTACCTTTGTTGAAGGCTGTGCGTCAGGGCCGGCAACTTGGCAGGTAAAAATCTACTGCCAATCATTAGCGGACCGGAGTTCCACTGTGGCGACCCCTAACCAGGAAAAGCCGAAAGACACAACATTAGAAAAACACTTGTGCAGCTTCATCTAGTGTGCCTGCTTTTATGGGGCTAGCTTATGCTCTTTTTCAGGAGAATGGTTTAACTTGTTACTTTTTTCAAAAGAACATCAGTCAGGAAAAGTTGTTTTTAATTATGCCTAAAAGTAGAAACAGAATAAAATATGAAAGTTACGAAAGCACAGAACTGTGCAGTTCTCTTCCCAACAGTCTACTTTGTCAGATATATATGGATGGAGCAATGACTACAACTAAGGAAATTATTCTTTTGAGCTGGTACACAGAGTGAATCGCCTAGACATAATAAGGCTTTTACTAAGTCTAATACTATTAGCTGCCTAAAAAGCAATTACTAGAAAATGGAAATCAAAATCTGTGCGGCGTCTGCATGTCCTCCCTGTGGTCATGTGGGCTTCCTCTGGGTGCTCCGGTTTCCTCCCACATCCTAAAGACATGCTGTAGGTGGACTGGATACTCTAAATTGGCCCTAGGCGTAAGTATGTGCGTGTGTGTGCCTTCTGTGGAAGGTTGGGTGCCAGGCTGGCAACTCGACACCGTAAAACTCCACGCTAATAATGCGCAGACAGGTGATCCGCTGTGGCGACCCCTAACTGGGAAAAAATGGAAGAAGATAAAAGAACTGGAGGTACGATATTTAGAAAAGGCACAAAGCAGATTGCATAAAAATAAACAAAATTAATGGAAACAATACATGCACAATAACCTTCAGGAGCAGGAAAAAAATTTAAGGGAAGGCAGGAACTGAGCGATTTATGTAATGCTGGAATTAATTAAAATTGTTAAAGAAAATATATACATAGACTGTATGAAAATATATATGTATACTGTATGACAATAATAACGGAATTGTGGGTATGGTTGGTTTTCTATTCCATTAGTGTACTTTAAACATCACATCTTTTAGTCATGTATAATAAAGATGTTTTAAAAGAGTGTGCGGTTCTCTGTGATCCACTGAATAATTCAATTTACTAAGAACCATCAAGCAAAGAGTATGCAGATGTAGTCCCTTCTCCAGATCTAAGGAGTCTGGAGCAGTAATGTAGAAAAGTAGCTCTTCTGATACAGGACAGTACTTAACTACCTGGATGTTGAAAACTAAAAATCTAGCATCTCCATTTCTCACAACAAGATAAAAGGCACTCCTAAAAAGGGAACCATACTCAACTTTTACTGAAACAAATGTAAACATGCAAAAGCTTCTTGTCATCAATCCTTACTATTCAGAAGTTAAAAAGATTTTTTTGTAAAAGATCATCAGTGATAATGTTATGTTAGACATAGACATCAGAAGAAAAAAACATAGCAAGGGCTGATAGGCATTTAGCAAGATTTCTTAAATCCTGTTCGCATCTGTTAACACTCACACATTTTTCTTTTGTGTCTCTCATTTCTGCTGTGGCCTGGGAGCAATAACTGGTTATGAGACTTGCTCAATATCATAATCTTAATAATCATCCACACTAAACTATCAAACTGCTTTACCCTATCATTAGCAAACACTCAATACCTCAACACCTTCGGTGAATCAATACTTACTGAAATGCCTCCACAGCTATGCTCATTACTATACCTCTCAACTATACAGATTTTCACAGAATGTCCAGATTTTTGCCTCATATTTTTGGTGCATTCCACATAAAATCAGTAGTTTTCTGACAAATCACAGACGACTGAAGTCATTAAATAATGGGGTTTCTATTAGATGACCGAAGACGCATTCTTTTGAATTATGTTATGTTTTAAGTGTATTTTTTTTTTTTTTTTGGAAAAGCGATTTTTTTCCCTTGGAAAAAAAATCACTGTTCTAAGCATTCGAGTTCGTAAGCTTTCGCTTACATGGGGTCGATAAATCATCGTCCCCTTTTCTAAGCATTCAGTGATTTAATATAGACCCAAATAATGACAGACATTTGAGTTTAAGACTCCATATCCTTCAAATAATTCATGCTAATGCAAAACCCACTAATCTATCAACTATACTTTTGTAAGAGCAATATTTAGGCTTTTGTTCCCCCCTTTATTTTAGGCTTTGTCCAGATTTTTGACACTAAGAGGTTGAGAGGAATGATCACAATATTGAAATGAGCAAAGATTAACATAAACAAGAAAACTCAGTTAAAAGATTTGGCCTGTGGGTTATAGCTACACAAGTAATAGAGACTGGAAAGTTAAATAGGGCTGCAGAATGCTCAGTAAGAGAGGTGCATGTTAAGGTATTTTCTAAAGTAGTGCATGAAGTTAGACTTACTAAGCTATCACTTGCAGCAAATCTTGCAGGTCAGAAGCATGAAATGAAAAGTAGCTAAGTCTTAAGGACTCAAGCCTAACCATGGGTTTACCAGTAGCCTGACACCAACTGAGCTGGCTGATGGCTGGTAGCTTGCCATGCTATGTAGGACTTTAAGCATGATCACAAGAAACTATCACAATTACTCTAACAGTAATTTAATATCTTCCAGTGAGCTACTGCACAGAACAAGGAGTAGGAATGTTATGAATGTTCCCAGATGCTCATTGATGTTGGCTGTCAAAGACAACTTTGAGATTAGGTACCTTAGATGCAACTGCCAACCTACAACCCCCAACAATACAGAGGAGGAAGATGGCAGTATGGCAACAGTCTTAGACGGCTTGAACATGAGCCCATTAACTGACATCTAAGAAAGTATGCCCTCTGAAGAGTCAATAGAGTTTGAGTAATCAAGGCCTCTTTTAAACTGAATGGGAATACAGATATCTTTAAAGAGGACTGGGCTATTCAAAATAAAAGGACCCAAGACACAGGCAGCCTAGTATGGTGAGAATCTAAGCAACTAGAACTAGGATATGGAATTTGAAACATCTCAATGAAGTCTACAAAGTTAAGGCAATCAAGCCTGTCCCATGTTCAGTCTGGCATTTGTACTGTATGCTCCCATGACTATATCCACCATGAGTGCACTTTATCTGAGAAAAATTGAACATCCAGCTTATTCATGTAAAGTAAAAGCCTCTGCATGATCAGGCAGGCAGAAATGCATAAACTGCCAAGCACTGTGAACAGCATACACAGTCAATTCCTCACACTGGAAATCTCCCAGGATGAAGTACAGTGCCTTTTATGAAAAATCTTGCCCTCAAAGAGGTGAGAACATCTCCAATGGCACGTCACCCTTTATCCAGCTCCACATCATGTGGAGCTCAAAATTATGCCATAGCTCCCTCACAGACATATGAGAAGGCATACAGGAACAGTGGAAAAACTGACAGCTACCTTCACTGAACTGTTGTATTTTCATGACCAGCTGCTTTGACTTATATGCAGTGCAGTGCAACAGAAGTCAGTCAAGCACCAGAGATAAAAGAGTGTTGCTGATATTAACCAAATTCTATACTCAATTACTACAGCATCAAAGGAATAAGGAAATGTACCTCAAGGATGAACTTGGGCAAGGGGTAATCAGACCAACTCATATGTTGAGCTCTAGCACACAGCCAATGAGCTACCACAACCAGAAGGCAATTTGACTTCCTTCATCAATAACTACTGGTCTTTTATACATGGTTGTCAGTCAAAAAGGAACTGAAAACCATAGCAGCCAGCCCAGTAAAACAACATGAATACTCCTTTGATGTGCTGTGAGGTAAACAGTACTGCTTCTGCAGAAAACACACTATTCCAGCTGCACCTTCCTCAGTATGAAACATTACCTTTAGAAAGACTCAGGGAAGCTTACACAGATTCTCTTTTCACACTTGCCCAAACATCTAAATGTGGTATCTTACCTCACCCTACTTACCAAACTTTTGAAAGTGTGCCACACTTCCACTCTGTTACTAATAAAAGACAAATCCTCTGACTTAGTCACTCTACTACCACACTGAGTCTATTAAGGTTCTGTCCTATGCCCACTTGTTTTCTCCGTACTTATGAATACACATTCTGAATAACTCCAAAGTGTCAACCAACTTGCTAAGTAGATAATGGTACTGTACTCAATACTGACAATTATTCTGAAATAAACAGGACTGCTCACTGTTCAGGCCACCGCAAAACACATTCAGTTCCTGAATAAGGAGCTAATCATCAGCTTCACAGAAGTTAAACTACTATTACATGACACTCAAGAAAAACTCTAAAATGCTTTGCTAAGCTAGAAACAAAAAGACACTGGGACATAGAGATGATGTAATACCTTTTACTAGGCCAAAATATGTTTTGCAATTTCTTGAGCTTTTGGGTGGCATGAGCCCTTCATCTGGAGTTATTAACTCAAGCCTATAACGCCATTATTGTATACCTCCAGTTCACACCCATACAGCTCTTATGGTGTCCACACATTTTGGGCCTGGCTTCTTTAACCAAGTGACTTAACACCTAATAATAGGCAGCATTAGAAAGTGCAAAGAGTTATTAACACAATTACACTATGATTGTTAATCTAGGATGTCCTACAGTACAGAAATTAATCAATTCATTTGTCCCCTGTTATTCATATTTTCATGTATTTATGTTTATATTTTCATAACTGACAGTCCTACTATTTATTTTTAAACAAGAAACATCTTTAATTATCACTTATGACATAGGCAATCATACATTTATATGAATGAAAATAAACCATATTGACGTATTTTCAGTTGCAAAAATTATACGTCACTTATAAGCTTACGTTACCCCTTCTTTCATATCTAACTGCTTAGTGCACACTGCAGTGCTTAGGATATTAACCCATTTTTCCATTTTACCTTAAAAATCTGCAACATTTAATATAAAATCACCAATTATTGGAGAGCACTCATTCTGCCTCTCAGTAGTCATTTGGAATTAGTGCTTCCGTTTTGCTCCTCGTGACAGAAGGAGCACAGAGACATTATTCGTGGAGACTTCTGTTCACCGGAAAGCTTAATAACTGCTTCATAGGTGCCAGCTTGGAATTTGTGCTTATACTATGCTCTTGATGAGAGAATTGATTCCTGATTGTTTCTGGTTGGGCACAGAGTGTCTGTGCTTGACCTTCCTGATTGGCCTGGTTGCTATTCAAGGCATATACCAAGAAAATGCTACAACTTGCATCATCTGGGACAAGACTGTGGATCACCAAACAGGATGTGGCCCACTTCTCATCTTGGGATTGATGCTACTGCTTTGCTTCTGGTGATAGAAGAACAGAGGAGCATTGCACCCCAGCAGAGTGAAGCTGTGGTGAGAGCAATGCTAGTATTAGTCAGGCAGTAGCCATTCAGGTGACTCTCCTCTTTTCATCACTCTTGACAAGCTAATTCTTTCTTTTCAGTAAGTACAGCTTGATTTGCTTCTAACAATATTCTGCCTAAATACTCCATCCATAAATCACCAGGGTCTATTTATTCGTTACCCCTCAAGTGTTTGGCAGTGCCCTGTATAGACAGAGAAACTTTCAGTTGACACACGTCCTGTAAAAGCACCACTGAAATTTCATCAATACCCAGTTGCACACAGAACAATTACTTTGCAATGACAAGCACCGCCTCCAGAGTTTCAAACTGGACACTCCTGACATTACTTTATATTCTTTCTCAAGCTGCCTAATTGATAAAAAAGGGTCTTTTTCAATGGATATGAACGTTCCCAGGATGTCCATTATCAGCTTGGTGGATATGGGCATCCTGAGGTAATGTACAAATTGCCTCATGTTCACTGACAACAAGTTAATTCTCAAACAAACTAATACGGTACTTGAGAGACATATTTACACAATGTCACTGGAGGTAAAGTTGTCACATAAAAGCACTCCTAATGTCAATAAAGTTGCAAGTAGTACAAACGATGCACCCATCACACGCAATTCAAAGCAGACGCATAGATCCACATATGCTGAGGTACTTAAATGTAACCTTCTTAAATTTCAAAGACCTCCTAGACAAAGTACATGCAACAAACACACTCAGCAGCCCCGAATGCACTCTTTCAAAACAATACCCACATCAACACACACAGCCACATCTCATGTAGCCTCTACTTCTAAGGTATATGGCAAGCCATCACACAATCTAACATTCCGGTCACTGCAGACTCCATTGTTTGACACAATACTGTCCCTCTCACCAGGCTGAGTAAGGAGAAAGTCACAGTCATTTGCTTATCACGGGCCAGGATCTACTACATTAGACATGCACTCAGGTCAATGGACCACAAGCACCAGTATGACTCTGTCATAATCCCTGTGGGTGTAAATGACCTCAGACATAACTCCCTGGACTATATGAAGACAGACATCATGGAGCTCTTGGAATATGTGTCCCATGCTAGGCTGGTTTGAGCCTAGCATTGAGCATCATTTCATATTCTCCAAGGATGATGCCACAATATGAACAAAAGATGACTAGTTTCTAGTGTTATACTAACGGGGTGCAATATTTGTCAGCATGGAAGGAGACAGTCAACAGACCATGCTGCTTTGCCAGGGATAACCTCCATCTTTCCCCTCTAGGCTTTTGAATATTAGCTAAAACATTGTTATCCCCCATAGTACCTTTTTAGGCAATATCAGACTGAAAATACTTCTGACACCGCAAATCAAAACCAATAAAATCTCAAGGTATTACTGCACAACGCTATGAGTCTAAACCAAAAAGTCCACTCCCTGCAAACTCTCTTCACCTTAGAGAATATTGACATCTGTGCGGTTACTGAGACATGTTTAAAGCTGCGGAGAGAACAATAACAGTACAAAGTTATAATTCCTTCCACACATTTAGACCAGCTACTACACAGGCAGGGACTAAAGGTACAAGTCTTTTGATTTACATCAAAAATAAATATACCTCAAGGCTGATCAAACAGGACAATGCACTTGAGCTTCTCCACCTTCAAATCACCATAGGCAAAAGCCACTACCACTTCTTTGCAAGCTATAGGTCCCCATCTATGACTCAGGACAACCATAACATGTATTTCAATGTATTGGAAACACTCACCATCCAACCCAAAACCGTATTCGTGGGTGACTTTTACTATCCCATTATTAACTGAGAATCATATGTGACGCCAAACGTACAGGCACAGACATTCCTGGATTTTGTAAACACAAACTTCCTGGACTAGATTGTCAATACACTAACCAGGGGTCCAACAAGGATCTGGTCCACACTAATATGAACAGTGCTGCATACTCACTAGTGTAATGTCTTCTCTGGTATGGTCATACCACAAAAATGGTCTCCTTTGAAGTAAAAATAAAACCTGGAACCCCATCTAACCCTGGAATATTCAGAACTACTCTAAGGTTAACTTCCTAGTGATGACCTGGCAAGGTTTCAATCCCCACTAAACCCCAAGAACACTGCTGCCTACTCAGAACTGTTCACAGAAATCCTAAACAAGCATGTTGTACTCACCAGGAAGTACTACAGAACAAACTCAAAAAACAAGCTACCCTGGTGGAATCACAACATCAATAGGCTGCATAACAGAAGGAAAACAATCATGGCAAAATTAGGAGGTGCATCACCCAGCAGGATAAAAGCACTTTTATCAAACTAAACAAACAACTCAGAGGAGAAAATAAAGTCTCCCAAAGCCAAATTTGAAGTAAATTTGGCCTCCCAGGCCAATGACAACCACAAGGCATTCTTTAGCTATGTCCACAACCACAAAGACAATTCATAATTGTGTACAAAGCTCATTGTAAATGCAGCCACCTATACTGAGCCAGAAGACAGAGCAAACCTACTGCCCAACAAATTCCACTCCAACTTTGCCCCCTCACCCCCTCAACCTTCCATCAGGAAATACTATAACTCCTTATCTGTTATCACTAGGGAACAAGTCCTTAATGCTCTTTCTAAGGCCAAGAACACTGCAACAATGGGCCCAGACAATATCACAGGATGCCTTCTAAACAGCATGAAACATGAACTATCAGGCCTTCGGGAACTGCTGTTTAACTGTAACCTCCAAACAGGCTTTGTGCCTCATGAATAGAAAACAGCAATAGTCATTCCTTTGCACAAAGGTAGGCAATCTACAGACCCATAAGTCTCAATAGTGTCATATCCAAAGCCATAGAAAGAATTATCATAGAAATGATCAATTATGACATAATAAACCTCCAGACATTGGATCCAACCCAATCTCGTTTCATCAAGGGGAGATCATGCCTAATTAACCTGGTGGACTCCTTTGAGAGGGTCACCAAAGCAATGGATAACAGCAAAATGGTTCACACTGCCTACCTTGACCTGGCCAAGACATTTGACACAATACCCCACTCAGGTACTGTTGACAAACTTAAGACGTTAGATACAAACCCTTATGTCACCTGATGAATAGCCAGCTGGCTAAGACAGGACCCAGGAAGTCAGAATTGGGGAGTCCACCTCCACAAAAGGCCAGTCACAAGCAGAGTCCCTAGGACTACCCCTGTTTGGTATTTACTTCTGTGAAATCAAGGCCAATGTCAGTGGAGCTGTCACTGAATCACCTGCTGATACAAATGCTCTCCAAGAAGGGCTGACAATGACAAACAACTGGTTCAGAGCCATGGACTAAAACTAAATGCCAAGAAATGCATAACAGTATTTATTTATTATTTTTATTTATTTAACATTTGTTGACCGGGAATGTCCGACTAGGTTCCATAGAGCCTGTTTTCAGCGGAGGCCCGGGGAGAAATGCTCCAGATGCATGTCTTTGGAATGTGGGAGGAAACCGGAGTACCCGGAGGAAACCCACGCGAACACAGGGAGAACATGCAAACTCCACACAGAAGGCACCCCAGCCGAGAATCGAACCGGAGAACCTCTTGCTGTGAGGTGACAATGTTAACCACTGCACCACTGTGCCGCCGGGAAGTCATCCACCCCTGGTAACTATCACACTGACAACACACCCCTAAGGGCTGACCCAGTAATTAGGGACTTGGGACACACATAGACAGTAATGTAGCCTTTAACCATCACAAGTATACAGTAGTGAGGAAATTATTCTGTGTTGTACAACTTATAAGCAAGGTATGGCATCTAGATCTAAGGAAGTCATTGTTCCACTGGATTTGGCATTCATCAAGCCTATCACTGAATACAATGTCCCTTTTGGTATGTACCTAACCAGGCATATCCAACAATTGGAACGTCCAAAGAGGCTCCTCACTGAAAGAATACAGGATGTAAGTAACGTGCCCTATGCAGACTGCCTCAAGGACATATCCCAGTATTCGGTCTCCTACAGGCTGTTGAGGGGAGATGTATGCTTGACATTCAAGGCACTGTCAGAACCCACTCTAATGAACTTCCTGCATAGCCGCCAAACAAGCAGCATTAAAATTACCCATGCTAAACATTTAAACATTGCCTGTGATATAAATAGGACCTGCTGAATAGACAGGTATGTATCCCAAAGGCTACCCCTTCTCTGGAACCATGTAAAGCAGAATAGTCTAATCCAATTCAAATGTAACTTGGACAATTGTATGGGGGTCGAGAAATACATCTCTAGTGTGGCACCTATATTTTAATGAACACTGGTGGCTTATAAAAGGTTCATCTTCCAGGCCCCTGCTTGTAAATATTTAACTTCCTAAGCCCCTGCTTACACTTATCAAGGGCACCAAAACTTGCTAGAGATCTGGGATACATGGCAAGGCTTAAAAAGACCTTTGTGGTCGTTATCCTTCTAAACACCTATAAACCTATAATCTATCCAGTCATTAGATAGCTCATTCAATTTCTGCCTTCTCTTAAACCTCATTCCTTGCCCAAAATATTATTCTGCATGTATATTGTTCCTACAATTCCCATTTTTGCTCTGCCATTTGTTCCTACCCTTTTATGAAGAGCCTACTTCCAGCTGTTTTATCTCAGTTACTATATTAAAAACTTCTAGTACAGTTGGTTTAGACTTTGATTTCCAAGCTCTACCTGTTATTGATGGGCATTGTATGAAATGCCATGGTGGGAGACAGGAAAGTTCATTGTCAATGTCCATCTATATCACAATATGCCTGAGATATTGCTAGTTGTTTGTTAATTATGAAAAGAAACAATGTTACCACGTACTTAATACTTCAAAAAAATGAGTGACTTACAAACTGTTACATGACATCAGGTGAACTGTGGGGGATTCCACTGGTGACTGGTGTCTTTGTGGAGGTAACTTCCCCTATTTTGATTATCTGCATCCTATCTGTGAGCCAGATGGCAATCCACTGTGTGACACAGGGGGTTTATTCCCAGTTTATTTAACTTTTCTTCTATGCCTCAGTGGGGAATTGTGTCAAAAGCTTTGGCCAGCTCACTGTATGTGGTGTGTACATTCTGCCTTCATCCATTGCTTTGGTGACCTTTTCAGCAAAGAAACATCCACCAAGATGAGTAAGCAAGTCCTGCCCTTGACTGCCCAAACTGAGACAGGTCCAGTGTTTGAAGGTTCCCAAAGTCAATCCATGGCTTTGCATATGAAGCTAGGTAGAGGTCCTCCCTTATGCAGGGGAATGACTGTAGCTGTTCTCCAATTGCTTGGCACAAAACCTCTATGGAAGCTGGGACTAAACATTGTTGCTAGGAGTGTAGCTAAATTATGCTTCATGCTATTTAAGAAGCATGCAGAGATATTGTCAGGGCCCATCAATGCAGTATTTTTAGCTTTTGCTAGTGCTTTTAGGAATTGGTTTGTCTGATTGCTGGAAGCGAGTCAGTTTTAGGTATATTTTGAGGGATAGACAGAGGGGAGGTAAAGTTAGTGCAAAATTTATCAGCTAGTACATAAAATACAGTACTATATGAAAAAGAGCAGATAAAAGTGTGCTTAAATTCACTTATACGTCCAGTTGATTTTAGGTATATCTTAGCCAGCCAAAGCTCAGACATTAAGCAGAGATAACCCAAAATGTACCACTTTTATAAGGCAGGACAGAATATCCATTTTTAAAACTACAACACCCTTGTCACTATCATATGTTCATTTATCAGTTAACTCTGTTACCTGATTGTTTCCAGCCCCCACATAAGAGCAACTAACAAGGTCTCTACCCGCTTCGCTCCCCACCCTGCACCTACCCCCCCCCCCGCCCCCAGTGGTCCCAACTTTATTACACTCACAAACCCCTCCCTTCTTTCCAATAGTCAGCCACAGCACTAACCCAACACTACCTCCTCCATCTTCCCACTACTATCACACCTCCTCAACTAACATGTACAAGCATACCTTACCTATGCTCACTGCATGCACTCTCCTTGCACATCTTACATCCTATCAAAGCTCCATCATTCCCCCACTCAACCACTACCACTGTACTACTACTCACACCACCACTCATGTCTCACCCTCACTCAGCTGCCCTCCCACCAACTCAAGAACCATCCCTATGCACCCCCACATATTCTACCAACTATATTACTCAAACATAAAGCATCCCTACAACTAAACATAGTAACCCTCCCACCATACCTATTACCCACAGAGCACAATCATAAAGTTTCCCTTTTAAACAAACACATTCAAAAACGGAGAAAACTAATAACCTCATGCATATCAAAACTAGACCTAAGTGGAGACATCCACCCCAACCCTGGCCCTACCATCTCCAACCCCAATCCTCATAATCAGACTAGAAACCACAACTTCTCCCATATTACAACCAATAGAAAGCCAAACAACTTCCTTCTACTATGCCTAAATATTAGAAGTATATCCAACAAAGTCCATAAACTCCATGCCACCATAGACTTGTACTCCCCAGATATAGTCATCCTGACAGAATCCTGGCTAAAACCTCACATTACCAGTGAGCAAATACTCCCAACAGGTTACGGCATACTAAGAGTAGACCGGCTAAACAAGAAAGGAGGCGGTGTAGCTATAATATTTAAACAGCATCTAAACATCCAGATCTTAAAATCATCAGCTCCACAAATAGGCAATGAAGAAATAATATATACCAACCTCAAAATAAACCAAAACAAAACCATCAACATAACTGAATGCTACTTCCCACCTGGCCAAAACATCCCTCCACTAGAAAACCTCCTCAGCTGGTCTACCCACCATCTCCCCCAAGAAACTATAATTTTAGGTGATTTAAATATTGACTGGCAATCCTGTTCTGGCAACCATCCAACCCATCATGTAAACCTTCATGGCTTCACCCAACTAGTTCAGTCGCCAACCAGGATGAATAAAAACTCCAGCAAGCACACTACCCTGGAATGGATACTAGTCAGTATTCATATATAACAGGCTGCTTATCAGATAGCCTCAGTGATCACTCCCCGACATTCCTACTCAAAAAATACCTATACCAAGCTAAACCTGCCATCTACCGTCAGATACATAAAAAACTAAACTTTAACCCACTCACATTCATCTCGTCCCTCAAAGAATGTAACTGGCATCTTCTAAAGTACCTTAGTCTTGATGATGCCGTTGAATTTTTTAATACTACCTTCCTGAGCATCCTTAATTACCATGCCCCCATAAGACTTTTCAGAACCAAAGCACAACCCTCCCCATGGCTACAGAAAACCACTAAGTCAGAAATGAAAAACAGGGGTAAAGCCTGGGAGCACTGGCGCAAAACCAAAACCCACTCAACTAGACAGAAATTCCTACAACTACGCAATAAAGTCAAAAAGCTAATAAAACAAGACAAATTCCAATCCTACCAGTCTGCCCTAGACTCCTCACAACACAGCCCCAAACAATTCTGGTCCTCCATAAACTCCATCCTCCACCCAGGTAAAGTCAGTACCCCTCCTCCTAACATCCCTCACTCCTCAGAAAATATTGCTACCTCATTCAACACACACTTCACACAAACCATACTATCACTAGCTAAACAACACAACCCCCTCCCCTCCAACCTACACCTTCAACTAGTAATCTCCCCACTGCCTTCTCTTTTTCTCCTGTACCTACCTCCAACATAAAAAAACTCTTAACTAAACTTAAGCCTACCAAATTAGCAGCAGACAACCTCCCAAGTTAATACCTACAAATCACAGCTGATGCTATGGCCTACCCAGTATCCATCTTGATTAACCGATCTCTGTCAGAAAGTTACGTTCCCACACTGTGGAAAGTATCACATATAATTCCCCTCCACAAAGGCAGACGCTCCACAGAACTAACCAATTACTGCCCCATAGCTATTCTCTCTCCACTCTCCAAAATACTAGAGAGATGCATACACTCTCAGGTCTCACACTACCTCCTTACTAACAACCTCCTTTGCAATATCCAGCATGGTTCCGACCAATCCATAGCACCACCACTGCCTTACTCTCCTTTACTAACACTACCCTTCAGGATAAAAACAATAGCTATCTCTCCTCTGCTACTTTCCTAGACCTATCTAAAGCATTTGACATGGTCCCACACAAACAACTTATCTCTGTCCTCAATAACCTATCCTTTTCACAATCAGTCACCAACTGGTTTCAGAGTTACCTGTCTGACCAGCAACAATCCGTTGTATGGCAGAATGACATTTCTCCCCAACTACCTGTCTCCACAGGGGTTCCCCAAGGAACCATCCTTAGACCCCTACTCTTATCTGTTTTCACCAATAAACTACTCCTAGATCCTGGTTATCTGAGTAATCCTTATTATAATAATTTGCTGTCATCATGTATAATTATTAAGTAAACTAACTAAATTTAAGCTATTAATTTACATATCATGTAATGACTAACCTCACCTTGCTTTAAATGTTTATGTTTTTTGTTACTTCTGTAAATGTCTCATATTGTCTTGCTTGGAGCTTTTCTCCCCGGGCCTCCGCTGTAAATGGACATGTATCCAGTCGGACTATCCCGGTTAACAAATGTAAAATAAAATAAATAAAATAAAATCTAGCCTCTACCACCAAACATGGCACACTCATACAATACGCAGATGACTTGACCATCATCTGCTCAGCCCAGTCCCTACCCAAACTGCAAAAAGTCACACAGGAAGCCTTTTTCTCCATTGAAACTTGGTTATCTGATGCCCAATTAATACTCAACCCAAACAAAACTAAACTACTCATCTTCCAACCCACCAAACATACTCAAAACAACTCTCACTTTAACATCACAGCAAAAGACAACACCACTATATACCCAAATGAACACACCAAATTGCTAGGAGTGGAAATAGACAATAAACAAAAATTTGACATTCACATATCCATGACCATAAAAAAAGTCCACAAAAAACTAGGAGCATTACACAGAAGTAAGCAACTTCTCACCAAAGCAGCAAAGATTTCAATAGCAAATTGCCACCTTATCTCCACCTTATTTTATGCCCCTCCAATATATACCAACCTAAGGTAATACGATCTAAACATGCTAGAGACCTGCTACAACGAAATCGCCAAATTCGCCACAGGGGCATCCTACCGTAGTCACCACTGTCCCTCACTTGCTGAACTGGGCTAGCTTGAACTCCCTCACCTCCTTCAATGGAATCAACTCTCACTCACCCACAAACCAGTAAACCATCCACTAAATGTCCCATCCCTCCAGAATCTACTCCAACCCTATCGCACCACCAGACCACTAAGATCCAGCAACAAAAATCACTTGCAGATCACTAAAGCCAATAACTCTGCTGTTGAGGCACTATTCTCTTGCACCATAGCCAAATTATGGAACTCCCTCTCACCCACAATTACCACCATACCATCATGCACCCACTTCAAAACTTTACTAAAAGTGAACCTAAAAACATGCTGGCTATGCCCTTGCAACTCCCACTCTAATATCACCTACCGCATCCAACCACTACCTTTCTTCCACTCCACTAACTACCTTGATTATAGCAAGCTCAGATGCTCATAAGCCTAGTACATATTATACAGAAGGAACTTCTTATTGTAACATTTGTTAATGTCTGTTATGTACTTCACAGATAAAGATTCTAGTTGTCTACTGATGTACTATGTTCTTCATCTGTAAATATGTTGTAAGTAATTGCTATGTTAAATTGTTAATCGCTATGTAAGCCAATGTAACTACTGTCTGTTTATTTTAACTGTGGAGCTTTTCTCCCCGGGCCTCCGCTGAAAATGGACCTACGTCCAGTCAGACACTCCTGGTCAACAAATGTAAATAAAATAAATAAATCAGTAATGAGGTGAAACTACCCCCCAGTGCTATCAATGGCTACACAGAAATTCTAGCAAGTACTATGTAGAGGGACAGCCACAACTTACAGTTGAGTTAATATTTAGTGAGAAACACAAAGAAATAAATTAAATACAGCACTATATGAAAAAGAGCAGATAAAAGTATACTTAAATTAACTTATACGTCCACTTAATTTCAGGTAGATCTTAGCCGGCCAAAGCTCAGATATTAAGCAGAGATAACCCAGAATGTACCACTTATATAAGGCAGGACAGAATATCAGTGATGAGGTGAAACACCCCCACTGCTATCAAATGCTACACAGAAATTCTAACAAGTAAACAAACCAGAGACAGCCACAACTTCAGCTGAGTTAATATTCAGTGAGAAACACAAATAAATAAATTAAATACAGTGCTATATGAAAAAAAGCAGATAAAAGTGTACTTAAATTCACTTATACGTCCAGTTGATTTCTGGTAGATCTTAGCTGGCCAAAGCTCAGATATTAAACAGAGATAACAAAAAATTTACCACTTATATAAGGCAAGACAGAATATCAGTGATGAGGTGAAACTACACCCCCCCCCACTGCTATCAATGGCTTCACAGAAATTATAACAAGTACTCTGTAGAGAGACAGCCACAACTTCAGTTGAGTTAATATTCAGTGAGAAACATAAATAAATAAATTAAATACAGTACTATATGAAAGAGACATGATAAAACTGTACTTAAATTCACTTATACGTCCAGTTGAATTCAGGTGGATCTTAGCTGGCCAAAGCTCACATATTAAACAAAGATAACCCAAAATGTACCACTTATATAAGGCAGGACAGAATATCAGTGATGAGGTGAAACTACCCCCCACTGCTATTAACGGCTACACAGAAATTCTAGCAAGTACTCTGTAGAGAAACAGCCACAAATTCAGTTGAGTTAATACTCATTGAAAAACACAAACAAATAAATTAAATAAAATAGCATATGAAAAAGAGCAGATAAAAGTGTACTTAAATTCGTGTATACGTCCAGTTTATTTCAGGTAGATCTTAGCCGGCCATAGCTCAGATATTAAGCAGAAACAACCCAAAATGTACCACTTAGATAAGGCAGGACAGAATATCAATGATGAGGTGAAACTGCCCCCACTGCTATCAATGACTACACAGAAATTCTAGCAAATACTCTGTAGAGAGACAGCCACAACTTCAGTTGAGTTAATATTCAGTGAGAAACACAAATAAATAAATTAAATACAGTACTATATGAAAAAGAGCAGATAAAAGTGTACTTAAATTCACTTCTACGTCCAGTTAATTTCAGATAGATCTTAGACAGCCGAAGGTCAGATAATAAGCAGAGATAACCCAAAATGTACCACTTACATAAGGCAGGACAGAATATTAGTGATGAGGTGAAACTACCCCCACTGCTATCAATGGCTATTCAGAAATTCTAACAAGTACTCTGCATAGAGACATCCACAACTTCAGTTCAGTTAATATTCAGTAAGAAACACAAATAAATTAAATACAGTACTATATGAAAAAGAGCAGATAAAAGTGTACTTAAATTCACTTATACGCCCAGTTGATGTCAGGTAGATCTTAGCCGGCCACAGCTCAAATATTAAGCAGAGATAACTCAAAATGCACCACTTTTATAAGGCAGGACAGAATATTAGTGATGAGGTGAAACTACCCCCACTGCTATCATTGGCTACACAGAAATTCTAGCAAGTACTCTGCAGAGAGACATCCACAACTTCAGCTGAGTTAATATTTAGTGAGAAACACAAATAAATAAATTAAATACAGTACTATAAGAAAAAGAGCAGATAAAAATGTACTTAAATTCACTTATACGTCCAGTTGATTTCAGAAAGATCTTAGCCTGCCAAAGCTCAGATATTAAGCAGAGAAAACCAAAAATGTACCACTTATATAAGGCAGGACAGAATAGCAGTGAAGAGGTGAAACTAACCCTCGCTGCTATCAACGGCTACAAAGAAATTCTAACAAGTACTCTGTAGAGAGGCAGCCACAACTTCAGTTGAGTCAATACTCATTGAGAAAAACAAATAAATACATTAAATATAGTACTATAGGAAAAAGAGCAGATAAAAGTGTATTTAAATTCACTTATACGTCCAGGTGATTTCAGGCAGATCTTAGCCGGCCAAAGCTCAGATATTAAGCAGAGATAACCCAAAATGTACCACTTATATACGACATCACAGAATATCAGTGATGAGGTGAAACTACCCCCCACTGCTACGAAATGCTACACAGAAATTCTAACAAGTAAAGCAACCAGAGACAGCCAAAACTTCAGTTGAGTTAATATTCAGTGAGAAAATTAAATACAGTGCTATATGAAAAAGATCAGATAAAAGTGTACTTAAATTCACTGATACGTCCAATTGATTTCAGGTAGATCTTAGCCAGCCAAAGCTGAGATATTAAAAGGAGATAACCAAAACTTTACCACTTATATTAAGCAGGACAGAATATCAGTGATGATTTGAAACTACCCCCCACTGCTATCAATGGCTACACAAAATTCTAACAAGTACTCTGTAGAGGGACAGCCACAACTTCAGCTGAGTTATTATTTGGTGAAAAACACAAATTAAGTAAATACAGTACTATATGAAAATGAGCAGATAAAAGTGTACTTAAATTCACTTATACATCCAGTTGATGTCAGGTAGATCCTAGTCGGCCAAAGCTGAGATATTAAGGAGAGATAAACCAAAATGTACCACTTTTATAAGGCAGGACAGAATATCAGTGATGAGGTGAATCTACCCCCCACTGCTATCAATGGCTACACAGAAATTCTAGCAAGTAGTCTGCAGAGAGACAGCCACAACTTCAGTTGAGTTAATATTTAGTGAGAAACACAAATAAATAAATTAAATACAGTACTATACGAAAATGAGCACATAAAAGTATACTTAAATTCAGTTATACGTCCAGTTGATTTCAGAAAGATCCTAGCTGGCCAAAGCTCAGATATTAAGCAGAGAAAACCAAAAACATACCACTTATATAAGGCAGGACAGAATATCAGTTGAAGTGAAACAACCCCCAACTGCTATCAATGGCTATAAAGAAATTCTAACAAATACTCTGTAGAGAGACAACCACAACTTCAGTTGAGTTAATATTCAGTGAAAAACACAAATAAATAAATTAAATACAGTACTATATGAAAAAGAGCAGATAAAAGTGTACTTAAATTCACTCATATGTCCAGCTGATTTGAGGTAGATCATAGCCGGCCAAAACTCAGATATTAAGCAGAGATAACCCAAAAAGTACCACTTATATAAGGCATGACAGAATATCAGTGAAGAGGTAAAACTACCCCCACTGTTATAAATAGCTACACAGAAATTCTAACAAGTACTCTGTAGAGATACACCCACAACTTCAGTAGAGTTAATATTCAGAGATAACCACAAATAAATAAATTAAATACAGTGCTATATGAAAAAGAGCAGACAAAAGTGTGCTTAAATTCACTTATACGTCCAGTGGATTTCAGGTAGATCTTAGCCGGCCAAAGCTCAAGCACAGATAACCCAAAATGTACCACTTATGTAAGGCAGGACAGAATATCAGTGATGAGGTAATACTACTCCCACTGCTATCAACGGCTAGAAAGAAATTCTTACAAGTACTCTGTAGAGAGACAGCCACAACTTCAGTTGAGTTAATATTCAGACAGAAACAGAAATAAATAAATTAAATACAGTACTATATGAAAAAGTGCAGAAAAAAGTGTACTTAAATTCACTTATACGTCCAGTTGATTTCAGGTACATGTTAGCCGGCCAAAGCTCAGATATTAAGCAGAGATTTCTCAAAATGTACCACTTATATAAGGCAGGAAAGAATATCAGTGATGAGGTGAAACTCCCCCCACTGCTATCAATGGACACAGAGAAATTCTAACAAGTACTCTGTAGAGAGACAGCCACAACTTCAGATGAGTTTATATTCAGTGAGAAACACAAATAAATAAATTAAATATAGTACTATATGAAAAAGAGCAAATAAAAGTGTACTTAAATTCACATATACGACTAGCTGATTTCAGAAAGATCTTAGCCGGCTAAAGCTCAGATATTAAGCAGAGAAAACCAAAAATGTACCACTTATATAAGGCAGGACAGAATATCAGTGATGAGGTGAAACTACCTCCACTGCTATCAATGGCTATACAGAAATTCTAACAAGTACTCTGTATACAGACATCCACAACTTCAGTTTAGTTAATATTCAGTGAGAAACACAAATAAATAAATTAAATACAGTACTATATGAAAAAGAGCAGATAAAAGTGTAGTTAAATTCACTTATACATCCAGCTGATTTCAGGTACATCTTAGCAGGCCAAAGCTTAGATATTAAGCAGAGATAATCCAAAATGTACCACTTATATAAAGCAGGACAGAAAATCAGTGATGAGGTGAAACTACCCCTAACTGCTATCAATGGCTACAAAGAAATTCTAACAAATACTCTGTAGAGAGACAGCCACAGCTTCAGTTGAGTTAATACTCAGTGAGAAACGCACATAAATAAATTAAATACAGTACTATATGAAAAAAGAGCAGATAAAAGTGTATTTAAATTCACTGATACATCCAGATGATTTCAGGTAGATCTTAGCCAGCCAAAGCTCAGACGTTAAACAGAGATAACCAAAAGTTTACCACTTATATAAGGCAGGACAGAATATCAGTGATGAGGTGAAACTACTGCCCACTGCTATCAATAGCTTCACAGAATTTCTAACAGGTACTCTGTAGAGAGACAGCCACAACTTCAGCTGAGTTAATATTCAGCGAGAAACACACAAAAAAAATGAAATACACTACTATATGAAAGAGACCTGGTAAAATTGTACTTAAATTCACTTATACATCCAGTTGAATTCAGGTGAATCTTAGCTGGCCAAAGCTCAGATATTAAGCAGAGATAACCCAAAATGTAACACTTATATAAGGCAGGACAGAATATCAGTGATGAGGTGAACCCCCCCTCACTGCTATCAATGGCTACACAGAAATTCTTACAAGTCCTCTTTAGAAAAACAGCCACAACTTCAGTTGAGTTAATATTCAGTGAGAAAAACAAATAAATAAATTAAATACACTACTATATAAAAAAGAGCAGATAAAAGTGTACTTAAATTCATGTATACGTCCAGTTGATTTCAGGTAGATCCTAGCCATCCAAAGCTCAGATATTAAGCAGTGATAACCCAAAGTGTACCACTTATATACGGCAGGACAGAATATCAGTGATGAGGTGAAACTACCCCCCACTGCCATCACTGGCTATACAGAAATTCTAACAAGTAATCTGTAGAGAGACAGACACAAATTCAGTTGAGATAATATTCAGTGAGAAACACAAATAAATAAATTAAATAAAGTAGTATATGAAAAGGAGCAGATAAAAGTGTACTTAAATTCACGTATATGTCCAGTTTATTTCAGGTAGATCTTAGCCGGCCATACCACAGATATTAAGCAGAGATAACCCAAAGTGTACCACTTATATATGGCAGGACAGAATATCAGTGATGAGGTGAAACTACCCCCACGGCTATCAATGGCTACACAGAAACTCTAGCAAATACTCTGCAGAGAGACAGCCACAACTTCGGTTGAGTCAATATTCAGTGAGAAACACAAATAAATAATTTAAATACAGTACTATATGAAAAAGAGCAGATAAAAGTGTACTTAAATTCACTTATATGTCCAGTTGATTTCAGGAAGATCTTAGCCAGCCAAAGCTCAGATAATAAGCAGAGATAACCCAAAATGTACCACTTATATAAGGAAGGACTGAATATTAGTGATGAGGTGAAACTACTCCCACTGCTATCAATGGCTATTCAGAAAATCTAACAAGTATTCTGTATAGAGACATCCACAACTTCAGTTCAGTTATTATTTGGTGAAAAACACAAATTAAGTAAATACAGTACTATATGAAAATGAGCAGATAAAAGTGTACTTACATTCACTTATACTTCTAGTTGATGTCAGGTAGATCTTAGCCGGCCAAAGCTCAGATATTAAGGAGAGATAATTCAAAATTTACCACTTTTATAAGGCAGGACAGAATATCAGTGATGAGGTGAAACTACCCCTACTGCTATCAATGGTGACAGAAATTCTAACAAGTACTCTTTAGAGAGACAGCCACAACTTCAGTTGAGTTAACATTCAGTGAGAAACACAAATAAATAAATAAAATACAGTACTATATGAAAAAGAGCAGATAAAAGTGTAGTTAAATTAACTTATACATCCAGTTGATTTCAGGTACATTTTAGCCAACCAAAGCTTAGATATTAAGCAGAGATATCCCAAAATGTACCACTTATATAAGGCAGGACAGAATATCAGTGATGAGGTGAAACTACCCCTAACTGCGATCAATGGCTACACAGAAATTCTAACAAGTACTCTGTAGAGAGACAGCCACAGCTTCAGTTGAGTTAATATTCAGTGAGAAACACACATAAATAAATTAAATACAGTACTATATGAAAAAAGAGCAGATAAAATTGTATTTAAATTCACTGCTATGTCCAGATGATTTCAAGTAGATCTTAGCTGGCCAAAGCTCAGATATTAAGCAGAGATAACCCAAAATGTACCACTTATATAAGGTAGGACAGAATATCTGTTTTGAGGTGAAACTGCTATCAATGGCCACAAAGAAATTCTAACAAGTACTCTGTAGAGAGACAGCCACAACTTCAGTTGATTAAATAGTCATTGAGAAACAGTTAAATCAAATTAAATACAGCACTGTATGAAAAAGAGCAGATACAAGTGTACTTAAATTCACTTATGCGTCCAGTTGATTTCAGGTAGATATTAGCAGGCCAAAGCTCAGACATTCAGCATAGATAACCCAAATGTACCACTTATATAAGGCAGGAAAGAATATCAGTGATGAAATGAAACTACCCCCCACTGCTATCAAATGCTACAAGGAAATTCTAACAAGGTAAACAAACCAGAGAGAGACACAACTTCAGTTGAGTTAATATTCATTGATAAACACAAATAAATAAATTAAACACAGTGCTATATAAAAAAAAGCAGATAAAAGTGTACTTAAATTCACTTATACATAAAGTGGATTTCAGGTAGATCTTAGCAGGCAAAAGCTCAGATGCTAAACAGAGATAACCAAAAATGTACCACTTATATATGGCAGGGCAGAATTTCAGTGATGAGGTGAAACTACCACCCACTGCTATCAATGGCTTCACAGAATTTCTAACAAGTACTTTGTAGAGAGAAACCCACAACTTCAGTTGAGTTAATATTCAGTGAGAAACACAAACAAATAAATTAAATACAGTACTATATGAAAGAGATCTGACAAAACTGTACTTAAATTCACTTGTATGTCCAGTTGAATTCAGGTGGATCTTAGCTGGCCAAAGTTCAGATATTAAGCAGAGATAACCCAAAATGTACCACTTATATAAGGCAGGGGAGAATATCAGTGATGAGGTGAAACTAGCCCCCACTGCCATCACTGGCTATACAGAAATTCTAACAAGGACTCTGTAGAGAGACAGCCACAAATTCAGTTGAGTTAATATTTAGTGAGAAACACCAAATAAATAAATTAAATAAAGTGGTATATGAAAAAGAGCAGATAAAAGTGTACTTAAATTCACTTATATGTCCAGTTGATTTCAGGTAGATCTTAACCGGCCAAATCTCAGATATTAAGCAGAGAAACCCAAAATGTACCACTTATATAAGGCAGGACAGAATATCAGCGATGAGGTGAAACTACCCCCACTGTTATAAATAGCTACACAGAAATTCTAACAAGTACTCTGTAGAGAGACAGCCACAATTTCAGTAGAGTTAATATTCAGTGAGAACCACAAATAAATAAATTAAATACAGTGCTATATGAAAAAGAGCAGACAAAAGTGTGCTTAAATTCACTTATACGTCCAGTTGATTTCAGGTAGATCTTAGCCGGCCAAAGCTCAGATATTAAGCACAGATAACCCAAAATGTACCACTTATGTAAGGCAGGAAAGAATATCAGTGATGAGATGAAACTACTCCCCATTGCTATAGATGGCTAAACAGAAATTCTAAAAAGTACTCTGTAGAGAGACAGCCACAACTTTAGTTGAGTTAATATTCAGTGAGAAATAGAAATAAATAAATTAAATGCAGTGCTATATGAAAAAGAGCAGATAAAAGTGTACTTAAATTCACTTATACGTCCAGTTGATTTCAGGTAGATCTTAGCGGGCCAAAGCTCAGATATTAAACAGAGATAACCAAAAATTTACCACTTATATTAAGCAGGACAGATTATCAGTGATGAGGTGAAACTACCCCCCACTGCTATCAATGGCTACAAAGAATTCTAACAAGTACTCTGTAGAGAGACAGCCATAACTTCAGTTGAGTTAATATTCAGTGAGAAACGCAAATAAATAAATACAGTACTATATGAAAGACAACAGATAAAACTGTACTTAATTCACTTATACGTCCAGTTGAATTCAGGTGGATCTTAGCTGGCCAAAGCTCAGATATTAAGCAGAGATAACCCAAAATGTACCACTTATATAAGGCAGGACAGAATATCAGTGATGAGGTGAAACTACACCCACTCCCATTGCTATCAATGGCTACACAGAAATTCTAACAAGTACTCTGTAGAAAGACAGCCACACCTTCAATTGAGTTAATATTCACTGAGAAACAGAAATAAATAAATACACTACTATATGAAAAAGAGCAGATAAAATTAGAAGTTATGTACCTACCATAACGTTCCATGTTAGTTGTCTTCTTCTCGCCTTCTTTCTTGCTGGATGGGGTTCGGAGCCGATCCTCGGCTCTGACTCGGCCACTCTAAAAGCTCGAGAGCTAGTTCCACTGGCTCGAGGCTCCCCTATATCCCACAATGCTAGGAGGTAACTCCTCAGATCTCGTTTGAAAGTTAAGGCCAGCAATAAAATTCCATAAGGAACCAAGAAAAAACTCCTCTAGGTCTGTCCTGGCTAGGGGAAAGGAGGGTGGGACGCAAGAAAGAAGGCGAGAAGAAGACAACTACCATGGAACGTTATGGTAGGTATATAACTTCTAAATGTTAAGTTGTCAATCTCGCCTTCATTCTTGCTGGATGGGACCGCGTCCCTAGCACCTTGTCCCGGGTGGCCTATCGGAACAGACTCTTGAGAACAGTGGAACCAAAGTTGGCTCGGTCTCTAGAGGCCAAGTCCAACTTATAATGAGAAATGAAGGTATGGGGAGAAGCCCAAGTAGCTGCAGAACAAATCGAATCAATAGGCAGCCTATCTTGGAAAGCTATAGAAGTGGCTAAAGCTCTAGTTGAATGAGCCCTGGGTTTGGATGGCAATCGTTGATGTCTTATCTCATACACTAGGGTAATCAACGAAGTAAGCCATCTAGAGAGAGACACTTTAGAAACTGGAAGGCCCATTCTACCTTCTGCATAAGAAACAAACAGTTGGTCAGATTTCCTAAAATGTTTGGTCCTGTCTAAATAGTACCTAAGTTGGCGATGAATATCTAAACAGTGTAACTTTTGTTCTGACCTGTTAGAATAATTTGGGAAGAAAACAGGAAGCTCAATGGTTTGATTCAAATTTGCCAGTGAAGCTACTTTGGGCAAAAAGGACGGGTTAGTATGCAAGGACACCCTGTCCTTATGAAATACCAGATAAGGGGGTCGACTACACAGAGCATGGAGTTCAGAGACTCTTCTAGCTGAGGTGATAGCTACTAAAAAGAGTGTCTTCTAAGAAAGTAACTTTATAGAACATGAAGCCGCAGGTTCAAAGGGGGAAAGAATTAAGGATGCCAGAACCAAGTTGAGATCCCATTGAGGAGGAGGATCTCTGATGGGTGGTTTGAGGAGAAAAACTCCCTTTAAAAAAGCTTTGCAGAGTTTGTGAGACATAATGGAGGACTCTGAGACTCCAACATGAAAGTTCGATATTGCTGCCAATTGAACTCTAATGGTAGATGGGGACGAACCTGAGTGGAAAAGTTCAGCTAGAAAGTCTAGAACTGTTAGAATAGAAGCAGTAAAAGGATCTATATTCTTTGACTGCGCCCAATAGGAAAAACGTTTCCACTTGCTATGATAAATCTTCTGAGTGGAAGATTTATGAGAGGCTATCAAGATATCTCTAACTGAGTGAGATATCAAAGAAAGCCTGGCTAAAGTCGGAATTGGAGGAACCACGCTGTGAGGTTCAGAGAGGGGAGGGAGTGGTGCAACTGACCCGACTGATGGGTCAAGAGGTCTGGAACTGCGTCCAGATGCCAAGGTTGTTCCAACAGATAACGGTGGAGAAAAGGGAACCAAACCTGTCGAGGCCAGTAAGGGGCAATGAGGATCATGGAAGCTTCCTGAGCGATGGCTTTCTGTATCAGTTGGGATATCAGTGGGAAGGGAGGAAAGGCATACAGAAGTCCCCGAGGCCAAACGTGCACTAGAGCCGCCTCTGCTGGGGTGGCCTGGTTGGGGAAAGAGGGTGAAAAATCGTCGCACTTGCTGTTTTGGGGAGTAGCGAAAAGGTCGCAGCAAGGCCTGCCCCACTTTCGAAAAACTTTCTCCAACACTGAATTGTTCAGAGACCACTTGTGAGGCATGAGAATAGCTCTGCTCAATTTGTCTGCAATCACATTGGACTTCCCGGGGATGTGCGCTGCTAACAGAAATCGCTGAGAAGAAATCGCCCATTGCCACAGTCTGAGTGCCTCTCGACATAGGGGGCAAGATCTGGTTCCGCCTTGTTTGTTGATGTACCACACTACAGACATGTTGTCTGTCTGAATTGCTATAGTTCCCTTGGGAAGAGAGTCTTGTAGGGCTTGCAACGCTAGAAGCACTGCTCTCATCTCTAGGACGTTTATGTGCAAGTGGCACTCGAACGGTTGCCACATGCCCTGGACTGTCCTGCCCTGAAAATGCCCCCACCACCCGATCAGGGAGGCGTCCGTTGTCACTGCAGCAGCTGGAGGGGGAGGGACGAAAGGTCTCCCTAGGAAGAGCTGAGGAGATGTGATCCACCAAGAGAGATGATTCTTGCACGATTGAGTTATCCGAATAGGATGGGACATTGGAAGACTTTGGTAAGACCATTGTGTGAAGAGCATCCATTGTAAAATTCTCATATGGAAGCGAGCTAATGGTAGGTGAGGGATGGCCGCCACCATAATCCCTAAGACTTTCAGGATCAGTCTGGCTTTGACTTTGTTGCTCTGCAAGACAAGAAAGTCCTGTCTGTGTATGTCTGCTATCCTCTGCTCTGTGAGTCTGGCTGACATATTGACTGTGTCTAGATTTGCGCCTGTGAAGGTAATAACACGACAAGGCGACAAGACAGACTTTTCGTAGTTTATTGAAATGCCTAGTGCCTGACATGTGTGAAAAGTGTAGTCTCTGGCGAGAAGTAAAAGATGCTTGGTGGGGGCTGTAAGGAGCCAGTCGTCTAAATAAGGAAACACCTGGAATCCTTGTCATCTCAGATGAGAGGCTACCACTGCCATGCATTTGGTAAACACTTGGGGGGCTGTAGTGAGACCAAAGGGCAGGGCTCTGAATTGAAAATGACTGGTTCCCAGCCTGAAGTGGAGAAACCTCCTGGAGCGTCGACTCATTTTGATGTGATAGTACGCATCCTGGAGATCTATCGAGCACATCCAGTTGTCCTGCCCCAAAAGGGGAAGAATGGACTGCAGCATGACCATCCGGAACTTTGTTTTCTTGACAAACTTGTTCAAGTTGCTGAGATCCAGAATGGGTCTCCAGTCCCCTGTTTTCTTTGGAACCAAAAAGAATTTGGAGTAGATTCCGGATCCTACTTGGTCTGCTGGAACTGGTTGAATGGCTCTTTTTGCGAGCAGCTTTGAAATTTCTAATGCTGCTTGCTCCCTTTGACTGGGTGGAACGTCTGGAAGGGATTTTTTGGATTGCTTCAGAATGAAAAGGAAAGGGATTCTGTAGCCTTCGGAAATGATAGACTGTACCCACTTGTCTTGAGTTAGGGACAGCCAGGCTTTTGGGTACAGTGACAACCTTCCCCCGACTGCCTCCGAAGGTGGACAGTCAGGCAACACCTCAGGGATGCTGAAAGGGCTTGTCGGAAAAGGATTCTCGACTGCCCTGATTCTGCGGGCCCCCTCTGCCTCTGGGACGGCATCTACCATTGTTGTTCCCCCCTCTGCCTCTAGAGGGGAATCGACTCTGTGCGTTAGGCAAATCTCCTTGAGATTGTTTGCGGAACCACATCTTTCCCCCCTTCTGACTTTTGGGGTAAGGTCTAGAAGGAGTAGAAAAATGGACTCCAACGGCAGAAAGAGTCTTGCCATCAGTCTCGCACCTAGTCAGGGTTTCCTTCACTTGAGGACCAAAGAGGGATGATCCATCAAAGGGGGAATTAGTGAAGGACGCCTTGAAAGGGTCCACAAAGTTACATAGCCGCATCCAGGCATGCCTACGCAAGGCTACACCTGTACCTGCAGCTCTACTTTCTCCATCAGCCGCATATGAAAGGAGGCGCATGGAGGAGTTGGTTATAGAATTAAGGGTTGCCAGCTCAGAGTTCATTCTATCCTGAAAACCTGCAGCTGTTGGGTCCTTCAACATTTCACTCGCTTCCTTGAGTAAATCCCTCTGAAGACGAGTAAAATGACACAGGTAATTCAGCGATCTCATAGTAAAGGTCGCTGACGAGAACATCCGCTTCCCGTACCTGTCCATCGAACTAGACTCCTTGTTAGGAGGATGAACAGGCACCGAAGGATCAGCTAACTCCTTCTTGGTGGCCGCAGCCACCACCATAGCATCAACAGAGACGCCTTTGGTCAGAAATTCTTTATCCTTGAGGGCCGTGATGAATTTTGATGGTCTCCTGGGGGTGGGTTCTACTGAATCAGGAGCCGCCCAAGCCTTCTTTGCCACCACTTGCATAAGGGGGTCAAAGGGAGGGGACACCCAGGAGGTGGAAGGGCGAGAGCCAAACGCCTCAAGATACACTGATTCATCCTCTGAAGGGTTGAGGGCTGGCCAATTCCCCCTCTGTTTTAAGATTTCAAGGATGTCTGCAAAGGAGACATCTTCAGAGGGTGAACGAGGGGAACCTTCAGAATCCTCTAAATCAGTGTCAGAGGTGACAGACTCAGGGGAGTCAATGTGCTTCCTCTTGCACTGCCTCTTCCTAGGGGGCTCTCCTACAGGGTCAGGAGAGGCCTCGGAAGAGGAGGAGATCCCCACAGGGGAAACTTGAGGAGCTGGCTCTCTACGGGCGGGGATGAGAGAGTGAGTAGAAATCACCGGAGGCACCATAGGGGAGGGGCAGAAGGAACCGACTGTGGAGTTGAACCTGGTTCTAACACGCTCCTCGTGACCTCGAAGGCACCCCTGTCAGGCAGAGCCGGAGGTCACCGTTCTGAAAAACTGTAAACCTCCCCCGGCACCGACAGTGATGGCTCCAAGGCCGATGTCGGAGCCGAACTCACCAGCGCTGAACCACCGAGAGGGAGAGCGGGGTTGGACAAGGGTACAATGCCACTCGGAGCCGACGAGGGAAGTCCAGCGCCGAGATTCTTCCAAGGAAGACATCGGAGCAGACGACGGAACCGAAGACAAAGGTATCGGTTCCGACGCCACCACAGTCTCGGGTCCGAGCCACCCCGGCTCCGAACTCAAAACAGTCAGAGGAGGAATATTTTGAGTAATAGGAATAGGTCTCGACTGTTGAGTCGGACTTTGAAGCATCTGGGCTAATGCCTCGGACTTAAGAAGTCGACTCACTACTCTCTGAAGGTCATGGTCCGATAACCTGGAAGACCTAGAAGAGTGGGATCTATGGCTCCATTCAGACAGCAAGGGTGATGCTGGAGCCGAATGAACGGAGCCGATAGATGGAGATCGGGACCTTTTTCTAGATGTCGGTTCCGATAAAATAATCGGAACCGACAGAGTTATGTCTTCCTCGGCTCCGGCCAGAGCCGAGGACATCGTAGGGGCTTGTATTCAAGATTCATCGGCTCCGGCCAGAGCCGATGTTCGAATAGCCTTAGGGCCTCCAGAAGACGGCTCAGAGGCTGGAGCTGAAGGTCTGGAAGGCTTAGAGGGTTTCCCCGATGACTGAGTCGAGGGACCCTCAGGCTTAAGTAAGCCCCTTAAAATAAGTTTATTTTTCTGCTCCTGCAGGACTCTAGGGCTGAAGCCATGGCAAACAGCACATGAGTCCTGCAGGTGCAAAGGTCCCAGGAAGTACACACAAGAAGTGTGACCGTCTGTCAGAGACATCTTCTGACAGCACAAGTCACACTTCTTAAAGCCTGAGACCTTTGATTCCTTAGACATATCTAAGGGGAAAGTGTAACCACCCAAACACACACACACTTAGGAATAAAATAAAACTAATTTAAATGAATTATAAGCAACTAGAAATAAAAATCCCTACAAAAACACAGTCATTCACTATAGGAAGGGAGGGACTGGGCCTAGGGCCCGAGGGGAAAAATTCTAGAGACTTTGTGGAAAAAAAGGGGAGGGGAGTTAACAGGAATGGGACAGATTACTTCAAAAATTAACTATTTAGAAAAAACTAACTTTAAAAGGGGGAAAAAAGGCTAAGAAAACTAGTTTCTTTACCAAAACTAACCTGAGCCGGTAGGAACACACCTCGATCGCTGTAGCGGCAAACGAGATCTGAGGAGTTACCGCCTAGCACTGTGGGATATAGGGGAGCCTCGAGCCGGTGGAACTAGCTCTCGAGCTTTTAGAGTAGGCGAGTCGGAGCCGAGGATCGGCTCCGAACTCCATCCAGCAAGAATGAAGGCGAGAATGACAACTTAACATGTATACTTAAATTCACGTATACGTCCAGTTGATTTCAGGTGGAGCCTAGCCATCCAAATATCAGATACTAAGCAGGGATAACCCAAAATGTACTACTTATATAAGGCAGGACAGAATATCAGTGATGAGGTGAAACACCCCCCCACTGCTATCACTGGCTCTACAGAAATTCTAACAAGTACTCTGTAGAGAGACAGCCACAAATTCAGTTCGAGTTAATATTCAGTGAGAAAAACAAATAAATTAAATACAGTAGTATATGAAAAAGAGCAGATAAAAGTGTACTTCAATTCACTTATATATCCAGTTTATTTTAGGTAGACCTTAGCCGGCCATAGCTCAGATATTAAGCAGAGATAACCCAAAATGTACCACTTATATAAGGGAGGACAGATTATCAGTGATGAGGTGAAACTACCCCCAACTGCTATCAATCGCTACACAGCAATTCTAGCAAGTACTCTGTATAGAGACATCCACAGCTTCAGTTCAGTTAATATTCAATGAAAAACACAAATAAATAAATACAGTACTATATGAAAAAGAGCAGATAAAAGTGTACTTAAATTCACTTATACGTCCAGTTGATTTCAGAAATATCTTAGCCGGCCAAAGCTTAGATATTACGCAGGGAAAACCCAACATTTACCACTTATATAAGGCAGGACAGAATATCAGTAATGAGGTGAAGCTACCCCTACTGCTATTAATGGCTACACAGAAATTCTAACAAGTACTCTTTAGAGAGACAGCCACAACTTCAGTTGAGTTAACATTCAGTGAGAAACACAAATAAATAAATTAAATACAGTACTATATGAAAAAAGCAGATAAAAGTGTAGTTAAATTCACTTATACATACAGTTGATTTCAGGTACATCTTAGCTGGCCAAAGCTTAGATATTAAGCAAAGATAACCCAAAATGTTCCACTTATATAAGGCAGGACAGAAAATCAGTTTTGAGGTGAAACTACCCCCCACTGCTATCAATGGCTACAAAGAAATTCTAACAAGTACTCTGTAGAGAGACAGCCACAACCTCAGTTGAGTAAATACTCATTGAGAAACACAAATAAATAAATTAAATACAGTACTACAAGAAAAAGAGCAGATAAAAGTGTACTTAAATTCACTTATATGTCCCGTTGATTTCAGGTAGATCTTAATCAGCCAAAGCTCAGATATTAAGCACAGATAACCCAAAATGTACCACTTATATAAGGCAGGACAGAATATCAGTGATGAGGTGAAACTACTACCCCCGAGTGCTATCAAATTCTACACAGACATTCTAACAAGTAAACAAACCAGAGACAGCCACAACTTTTGTTGAATTAATATTCGGTGAGAAACACAAATAAATAAATTAAATACAGTGCTATATGAAAAAGAGCAGATAAAAGTGTACTTAAATTCACTTATACGTCCAGTTGATTACAGGTAGATTTTACCCGGCCACAGCTCAGATGTTAAACAGAAATAACCAAAAATGCACCACTTATATAAGGCAGGATAGAATATCAGTGATGAGGTGAAACTACCGCCCACTGCTATCAATGGCTTCACAGAATTTCTAATAAGTACTCTGTAGAAAGACAGCCACAACTTCAGTTGAGTTAATATTCAGTGAGAAACACAAATAAATAAATGAAATACACTACTATATGAAAAAGAGCAGATAAAAGTGTACTTAAATTCACGTATACATCCAGTTGATTTCAGGTAGATCCTAGCCGTCCAAAGCTCAGATATTAAGCAGAGATAACCCAAAATGTACCATTTATATAAGGCAGGACAAAATATCAGTGATGAGGTGAAACTACACCCCACTGCTATCAATGGCTATACAGAAATTCTAACAAGTACTCTATAGAGAGACAACCACAAATTCAGTTGAGTTAATATTCCTTGAGAAACACAAATTAATAAATTAAATAAAGTAGTATATGAAAAAGAGCAGATAAAAGTGTACTTAAATTCATGTATACTTCCAGTTTATTTCAGATAGATCTTAGCCGGCCATTGCTCAGATGTTAAGCAGAAACAACCCAAAATGTATCACTTGTATAAGACAGGACAGAATATCAGTGATGAGGTGAAACTACCCGCCCCACCCACTGCTATCAATGGCTACACAGAAATTCTAGCAAATAATCTGTAGAGAGACAGCCACAACTTCAGTTGAGTTAATATTCAGTGAGAAACACAAATAAATAAATTAAATACAGTACTATATGAAAAAGAGCAGATAAAAGTGTACTTAAATTCACTTATACGTCTAGTTGATTTCAAGAAGTTCTTAGCGAGCCAATGCTCAGATAATAAGCACATATAACCCAAAATGTACCACTTATATAAGGCAGGACAGAATATTAGTGATAAGGTGAAACTACCCCCTCTGCTATCAATGGCTATTCAGAAATTCTAACAAGTAATCTGTATAGAGACATCCACAACTTCAGTTCAGTTAATATTCGGTGAAAAACATAAATAAAGTAAATACAGTACTATATGAAAAAAAGAAGATAAAATTGTACTTAAATTCACTTAAACGTCCAGTTGATTTCAGAAAGATCTTAGCCGGCCAAAGCTCAGATATTAAGCAGAGAAAACCAAACATGTACCACTTATATAAGGCAGGACAGGATATCAGTAATGAGGTGAAACTACCCCCACTACTATCAATGGCTACACAGAAATTCTAGCAAGTACTGTGCAGAGAGACAGCCACAACTTCAGTTGAGTTAATATTTAGTGAGAAGCACAAACAAATAAAATAAATACGAAAATGAGCAGATAAAAGTGTACTTGAATTCAGTTATACGTCCAGTTGATTTCAGAAAGATCCTAGCTGGCCAAAGCTCAGATATTAAGCACAGAAAACCAAAAATGTACCACTTATATATGGCAGGACAGAATATCAGTTGAGGTGAAACTACCCCCAACTGCTATCAATGGCTATAAAGAAATTCTAACAAGTACTCTGTAGAGAGACAGCCACAACTGCAGTTGAGTTAATATTCAGTGAGAAACACAAATAAATAAATTAAATACAGTGGTATATGAAAAAGAGCAGATAAAAGTGCACTTAAATTCACTTATACATCCAGTTGACTTCAGGTAGATCTTAGCTGGCCAAAGCTCAGATATTAAGCACAGATAACCCAAAATGTACCACTTATATAAGGCAGGAAAGAATATGAGTGATGAGGTGAAACTACCCCCCCACTGCTATCGATGGTTACACATAAATTCTAAAAAGTACTCTGTAGAGAGACAGCCACAACTTCAGTTGAGTTAATAGTCAGTGAGAAACACAAATAAATAAGTTAAATACAGTACTATTTGAAAAAGAGCAGATAAAAGTGTACTTAAATTCACTTATATGTCCAGTTGATTTCAGGACGAACTTAGCCGGCCAAAGCTCAGATATTAAGCAGAGATAACCCAAAATGTACCACTTATATAAGGCAGGACAGAATATCAGTGATGAGGTGAAAGGTACAGTTGTGTACCTACCATAAATGTAGATGTTTGAGTGTATTCACTGTTGCAGTCATTACACTTGGGTTATCCTGCTGGCAGGCTACCCACATTCGGCCTGAATTCCAAAGTCCTGGTCCAGCGTCGGTTGCTGTCACCTCTTCCCTGATGTCAGTGCGCCGGGGGTATATAAGATGCAGCCGACGCCATTTTCTTCAGTTTTTCTTGCTCCAGATGTCAGGTGCCCCAAAAGGGTATGCTAAAAACATTGCTTATAAAAAGCATACACTAAAATAAACAATACTTTCATCTACAAGCAAATACACCTCAGAGGTTGTACAGAATAGAGAAGTACAGATAAGTCCCAGCAAAGTAAGGGGGATGGTGGGTGGGTAACCTGGACTGCAACAGTGAATACACTCGAACATCTACATTTATGGTGGGTACACAACTGTACTATGTTCATCGTGTTTCACTGTTGCAGTCATTACACTTGGGTTGAATCCCAAAGCTGAGGTTGGGTGGCTGGGTCTAAATAGGATTAGGAGTGGCTATGAGGCCCTGCAGAACTGCAGTGGCAAAGCCTGCTCTGGATTTAGAGTAAAGAGGTAAGTGGTAGTCCTTGGTAAAAGTGTGCACTGAAGTCCAAGCCTCCAAAATATCCTTGGTTGGTACTCCTCTGAGGAAGGCTGCTGATGTGGCTGCTGCCCTGGTCGAATGTGGCCTAATGCCCTTAGACACTGATTTGCCATGTTGTGAATAGCAGAAACGAATGCAGTGTCCTATCCATTTTGAAATAGTCTGCTTTGAGATGGCCTTTCCTTGTGATCCTGCAGCATATGCCACTAAAAGTTGCTCAGTCTTTCTGAAAGCTTTAGTTTTGTCCAAGTAGAAGCGTAGCTGTCTGTGTATGTTCAAATAATGCAGAAGTCTCTCCCCTTTATTTTGGGGATTTGGATAAAAAGTAGGCAAATGAATGGTTTGATTAAGAGCCATACTGGATACTACCTTTGGCATAAATGTTGGGTTTGTCGTTAGAGAAACCCTGTCTGGATGGAAAATGATAAAAGGGAAAATGATAAAAGATCATTGGATGGATGGAAAATGATAAAAGATACAGCCATTAATGCCTGTAACTGTGAGACTCTTCTTGCTGAAGTTATTGCTAGGAGCAGAGCTGTTTACCATGATAAGAATTTTATCTCGGCTGTATTGGCTGGCTTAAAAGGAGGCAATGTGAGCTTTTCCAAGACAAAATTGAGGTCCCATGTAGGTATCGGTGCTCTCCTTGGGGGTCTTATGTTTTTGACCCCTCTGACGTACTGCCTTAGCAGTGGATGTGAAAAAATAGGTGGTTCTGTATTGTAATGAGCTGAAATGGCAGAGGCATGGATCTTAATTGATGAGAAGGATAGGCCTTTGTCCAGCATCTCAGTTAGGTATTGTAAAATCTGAGGAATATTTGGAACAAGCGGGTCAATTCCTTGTGCCTGGTTCCAAGCACAGAATCTCTTTCATTTTTCTGCATAAGATTTTCAGGTGCTGGGCCTCCTGGCTTCCAAAATAACATCCATAACTGCTTTAGAGAGAGGTGAGTTTCGAGTGATTATATTATTCGCCATGCAGCCAGATTTAAGGTTCTAGGTTGGCTGTGCAGGATCTGATTGTTTTGTTGGGTCAGAAGATGAGGAATTTGAGGTAAAGTCCAGGCTGGGCCTTGAGACAAGCTCTTTAGGATTGGGTACCAGTGCTGGCGTGGCCAGTCGGGGGCATTCAGTATCATTTTTGGCTTCTCTTGTCTGATCTTTAGGAGTACCTTGGGGAGGAGAGGCAGTGGAGGAAAGGCATTTACTGTAAGGGTTTTCCAGCTGAATGATACAGCATCCACCTTCCATGCTTGTTTGTGATAAGTCCTTGTGCAGAATCTCTGTAGTTGGCAGTTGTGAGGGGAGGCAAATAGATCTATGTCTGGGCATCCCCATTTCCTTGTTATCATGCTGAAGGCTTGTGGATCTAGTTTCCACTCGTGAGGGTCCATGAAGTTTCTGCTTAGTTCATCTGCCAGAGTATTTGTCTTTCCTGGCAGGAATTGTGCTTGCAGATGCACTTGATAAATCAATGCTGTGTTCCACAAAGTCATGGCTTGCCAACAGAGGGGGTAGGAATGTGTGCCCCCTTGCTTTTTTATGTACCACATGACTGTAGTATTGTCCGTCCTTAGCAACAGTTGTCCTGGATGGAGTAGATCCTTGAAAGCTATCAGGACATTCTGTACAGCTAGCATCTCTTTTTGATTGATATGAAGATGCATTTGGCTTGCGGGCAACGTGCCCTGAATACATTTTCCTGCCATGTGTGCCCCCCAGGCATAATCCGTTGCATCTGTTGTTAGCGTCTGCCTGGCTGTGGGTAAAGTGAATGGCTGTCCCTTGTTGTGGTGACAGGCCAGTGCCCACCATCGAAACTCCTGTTGCAGGCAGGGAATGGGGGTAATTAACTTTTCCAGGCTGTGGCAATGTTGAGTCCAAACACTTTTTAGATACTATTGTAGCTTCCTCATATGCAGTCTTGCATATGGAATTAGCAGAATGCAGGATGCCATGAAGCCCAAAGCCTGCAGAATTTTTCTTGCAGGTAACTGGGTTTTTGTTGCCATCTTTTCGAAGTAAGAAGTCAGTTGCCTTTGTTTGTCTGGCATGAGATAAGCCATCTGGGCAGTTATATTTACGCTTGCACCCAGGAATATTATCTCTTGAGAGGGTACTAGTTTTGATTTCTTTTCGTTTACTGTGTACCCTTGGCAAATCAGTAATCTTTTTACAAATGCCAGATGCTTTAGTAGAATGTCCTTGCTCTCTGCTTGAATACGGCAGTCGTCCAAGTAGGGATATATTTGAATTCCTCTTTGTCTGCAAAATGCAATTACTGGTGCCAGGCATTTTGTGAAGACCCTGGGCGCAGTAGATAAGCCAAAGGGCAGTGCAGAGAATTGGTAGTGCATTGAGCCAGCTATGAATTTGAGGTATCTTCTGCAAGATTGTCTGATTGGAACATGCAGGTATGCCTCTTTGAGGTCCAAAGTTATGAGCCAAGCCTTCTTGCCCAGCATGGGCAGAAGTTGCTGCAGTGTCAACATTTTGAATTTTGGAACGTCCAGAAAACTGCTTAGAATAGACAGGTCCAGGATTGGTCTCCAAGCTTTGTCCTTTCTGGGTACCAAGAAAAGTCTTGAGTAAAATCCTTGTCCCTCCTCTTGCTGTGGTACTGGCTGAATAGCCCTCATGTCCAAGAGAGATGAGATTTGTTTTTGTGCCTCTGCCCACTGATTGTGTGGCAGGTCTGGCATACCTTTTGTCTTTGGAAGAGTGTGAAAGTGGAACCTGTAGCCCTGGGAAACTATATTCAAGACCCGTTTGTCCTGGGTGTCGTGTGCCAATTTTGCGAAAAAAGTGCTAGCTTTCCCCCTAAGGGTGCTGCCAAAAGATAAGAGCTCGGCCTTGGCAATGGAAAGTCACTGGGACTGTTTCCTATATGGCTGTGACTTGTCTTCTCCGCTTTTGGAGGTAGGAGCAGCCCATTGTTTAGGCTTGTAAGAGCCTTGGGGTTGAGATCTGCCTCTAAGGCGTCTGTATCTGCCTCTTTGTGGCCTGTCTGACACAGGAAAAGACCAATTCTTAGAAGGCCAGTTCCTGCTAAACCTAGGTGGCTGTACCTGTAAAAAATCCTTTACTGTCTGCATAGATTTCGCTTTATCCTCCATTTTCTTTAACACCTCTTCTGCCTTAACACCAAATAAAGCATCATGCCGTAATGGAGCATCCAATAATTTTGCTTTAACATGATCAGGCAGATTCTGTTCCTTTAACCAAGCATGACTTTGAATGACAGAGCCTGTAACAGCGGCCCTGCAAGAGGCCTCCAGTGAATCAAAACCACATTGCAAAGTATGCTTTCCCACTTGTTCAGCTGCATGCAATAAATCCTGCATTTCCTTGTTTTCAGCACACTCAGGATTTGTCAACATATTCTGTTTTAACAGAAACATTAAGTATTCCTGATATTTAAGCATATGAAACTGACAATTTAAAGCCCATACAGCCAATGTAGCAGAAGTGTAAACTTTTTTCCCCCATCTGTCCAGTGCTCTAGAATCCCTATCAGAGGGAACAGGGTTTTTGCAGTGGAAGCCTTGACCCCTTTGGGCCCCTGAGATATAGTTTCTGGGTCAGCAGCAGGGTTTTTATATAGAAATATATGTGAATCTGGAACCCTGTAGTACCTGTCTGGCTTAATGGGTGCAGAGGGTAAAGAGTCAGGAGAAAGGCCGGACTCTGAAAATACATCATCTACAATGTCTAGAACAGGTGGAATAGCCAGAGGTCTGTGCTGAGGAAGTAAAAGGAAATCACTGAGCCTTTTCTTAAGATTCTGAGTAATCTTGGCTCTCCCAGTGAAAATGCTCCCTCATGGTATGCAGGGTCTCCCCAAAAGAATAGTCCTCAGGAGGAGAGGCTGAAGGGATAGATTCTTCAGCATTGGAATCCTCATAGTGAGGAAGAGAGTATTCCTATTCTGAGGAGGAATCAGAAGAAATTGAAACCTGATCAGAAGAATCATATTCAGTGTCTTGCCTAGGGCTCTTATCAGGAGGGGGATGGGAACCCCTGATCAAAGTAATTAGGTCTTCGGCCATTTTGAGCATTTGTTTCTTAGGCATGGAAGTCTGTCCAGGAGAATGCTGTACTTGTTTCTTTGTCTTTAAATCTGTTTTGGCCTTTGTCTTGGAGGTTGAAGTTGGCTTGATGTATAACTGTGTTGGTCTGAAAACACCCTCAGAAGCCGATGCCTGCTCAGCGGCTCTGGACCCATCTGAGGGAATAGTTTCCGAAGGCCCAATACCTTGAGTATCCAGAGGCCTAGTTGTCTCCACGTATGAGTCAGAAGCGGCCTGTGGCTCTGAGCTAGCCGGTGTCATGGGCTGCAAAAGCACATCAATGAGAACCGGCGAACTGGCGACTGGCCTAGCGGAGGCTTCGTCGTCGGTTTTGGACCTCGGATGCCTGTCCTTTTCTTTTTCCTTGCGCTATTTATGAACTCCGGTCTTCGGCTGTTCCAACGGCATTATATAATTAAACCTTCGGCCAAAGTAATGAAATGAAAAATCATACCGAGGCTTAATAGTGCGTTGGTTAAATTTAGCACAAAACCGACAACTAGCAATGTCGTGGTCAGAGCCTAGGCATGGAATACAGTAAGAATGAAAATCCTTATGAGGTGTTTGTTTCCCACAGACGCAAGAAAAAAGTTTCCCCAACAGGGTACTTAGCTTTATTGAAGACTTTGGATTTGAAATTCGATTTCGAAAATCTCAGGAGTCGGCCGACCGGCACTTGCGAACTGCTTTTGCTTTCAGCACCGCGCGACAAGAAAGACAGAAGAAAATGGCGTCTGCTGCATCTTATATACCCCTGGCGCACTGAGGTCAGGGAAGGTGACAGCAACCGACGCCGGACCAGGACTTTGGAATTCAGGCCGACTGCGGGTAGCCTGCCAGCAGGATAACCCAAGTGTAATGACTGCAACAGTGAAACACGATGAACATCTACTCCCAACTGCTATCAATGGCTACACAGAAATTCTAACAAGTACTCTGTACAGAGACAGCCACAACTTCAGTTGAGTTTATATTCAGTGAGAAACACAAATAAATAAATTAAATACAGTACCATATGAAAAAGAGCAGATAAAAGTGCACTTAAATTCACTTATATGTCCAGTTGATTTCAGGTAGATCTTAGCCGGCCAAAACTCAAATATTAAGCAGAGATAATGCAAAATGTACCACTTATATAAGGCAGGACAGAATATCAGTGATGATGTGAAACTACCCCCACTGCTATAAATAGCTACACAGAAATTCTAACAAGTAATCTGTAGAGAGACAGCCACAACTTCAGTAGAGTTAATATTCAGCAAGAACCACAAATAAATAAATTAAATACAGTGCTATATGAAAAAAAGCAGACAAAAGTGTGCTTAAATTCACTTATACGTCCAGTTGATTTCAGGTAGATCTTAGCCGGCCAAAGCTCAGATATTAAGCACAGATAACACAAAATGTACCACTTATATAAGGCAGGACAGAATATCAGTGATGAGGTGAAACTACCCCCCCACCCCCACTGCTATCAACGGCTACAAAGAAATTCTAATAAGTACTCTGTAGAGAGACAGCCACAACTTCAGTTGAGTTAATATTCAATGAGAAACACAAATAAATAAATTAAATACAGTATTATATGAAAAAGAGCAGATAAAAGTGTACTTAAATTCACTTATACATCCAGTTGATTTCAGGACGATCTTAGCCAGCCAAAGCTCAGATATTAAGCAGTGATTACACAAAATGTACCACTTATATAAGGCAGGAAAGAATGTCAGTGATGAGGTGAAACTACCCCCCCACTGCTATCAATGGCTACTCAGAAATTCTCATAAGTACTCTGTAGAGAGACAGCAACAACTTCAGTTGAGTTAATATTCAGCGACAAACACAAATAAATAAATTAAATACAGTACTATATGAAAAAGAGCAGATAAAAGTGTACTTAAGATCACTTATATGTCCGGTTGATTTCAGGACAAACTTAGCAGGCCAAAGCTCAGATATTAAGCAGAGTTAACCCAAAATGTACCACTTATATAACGCAGGACAGAATATCAGTGATGAGGTGAAACTACCCCCCACTGCTATCAATGGCTACACAGAAATTCTAACAAGTACTCTGTAGAGAGGCAGCCACAACTTCAGTTGAGTTTATATTCAGTGAGAAACACAAATAAATAAATTAAATACAGTACTATATGAAAAAGAGCAGATAAAAGTGTACTTAAATTCAGTTATATGTCCAGTTGATTTCAGGTAGATCTTAACCAGCCAAAACTCAGATATTAAGCAGAGATAACCCAAAATGTACCACTTATATAAGGCAGGACAGAATATCAGTGATGAGGTGAAACTACCCCCACTGCTATAAATTGCTACACAGAAATTCTAACAAGTACTCTGTAAAGCGACAGCCACAAATTCAGTTGATTTAATATTCAGAGACAAAAACAAATAAATAAATTAAATAAAGTAGTATATGAAAAAGAGCAGACAGAAGTGTACTTAAATTCACTTATATGTCAAGTTTATTTCAGGTAGATCTTAGCCGGCCATAGCTCAGATATTAAGCAGAGATAACCCAAAATGTACCTCTTATATAAGGCAGGACAGAATATCAGTGATGAGGTGAAACTACCCCTAACTGCTATCAATGGCTACACAGAAATTCTAACAAGTACTCTGTATAGAGACATCCACAACTTCAGTTGAGTTAATATTCAGTGAGAAACACAAATAAACAAATACAGTACTATATGAAAAAGAGCAGATAAAAATGTACTTAAATTCACTTATATGTCCAGTTGATTTCAGAAAGATCTTAGCCAACCAAAGCTCAGATATTAAGCAGGGAAAACCCAAAATGTACCACTTATATAAGGCAGGACAGAATATCAGTAAAGAGGTGAAACTACTCCTACTGCTATCAATGGCTACACAGAAATTCTAACAAGTACTCTTTAGAGAGACAGCCACAACTTCAGTTGAGTTAACATTCAGTGAGAAACACAAATAAATAAATTAAATGCAGTACTATATGAAAAAGAGCAGATAAAAGTTTAGTTAAATTCACTTATACATCCAGTTGATTTCAGGTACATCTTACCTGGCCAAAGCTTAGATATTAAGCAGAGATAACCCAAAATTTACCACTTATATAAGGCAGAACAGAATATCAGTGATGAGGTGAAACTACCTCTACTGCTATCAAATTCTACACAGAAATTCTAAGAAGTAAACAAACCAGCATACCAGAGAGAGCCGCAACTTCAGTTGAGTTAATATTCAGTGAGAAACACAAATAAATAAATTAAATACAGTTCTATATGAAAGAGACCTGATAAAACTGTACTTAAATTCACTTATATGTCCAGTTGAATTCAGGTGGATCTTAGCTGCCCAAAGCTCAGATATTAAGCAGAGATAACCCAAAATGTACCACTTATGTAAGGCAGGACAGAATATCAGTGAAGAGGTTCACTACCCCCCACCCACTGCTATCAATGGCTACACAGAAATTATAACAAGTACTCTGTAGAAAGAAGGCCACAACTTCAGCTGAGTTAATATTCAGTGAGAAACACAAATAAATAAATACACTACTATATGAAAAAGAGCAGATAAAAGTGTACTTAAATTCACTTATACACCCAGTTTATTTCAGGTAGATCTTAGCCGGCCATAGCTCAGATATTAAGCAGAGATAATCTAAAATGTACCACTTAAATAAGGCAGGACAGAATATCAGTGATGAGGTGAAACTACCACCCCCCCCCCTACTGCTATCAATGGTTACACAGAAATTCTAGCAAGTACTCTGTATAGAGACATCCACAACTTCAGTTCAGTTAATATTCAGTGAGAAACAAAAATAAATAAACACAGTACTATATGAAAATGAGCAGATAAAAGTGTACTTAAATTCACTTATACATCCAGTTGATGTCAGGTAGATCTTAACCAGCCAAAGCTCAGATATTAAGCAGAGATAACCCAAAATGTACCACTTTTATAAGGCAGGACAGAATATCAGTGATGACGTGAAACTACCCCCACTGCTATCAATGCCTACACAGAAATTCTAGCAAGTACTCTGCAGAGAGACAGCCACAACTTCAGTTGAGTTAATATGTAGTGAGAAACACAAATAAATAAATTCAATACAGTACTATATGAAAAAGAGCAGATAAAAGTGTTCTTAAATTCACATATACGTCCAGTTGAATTCAGGTAGATCTTAGAGGGACAAAGCTCAGATATTAAGCAGAGATAACCCAAAATGTATCACTTTTACAAGGCAGGACTGAATATCAGTAATGAGGTGAAACTACCCCCAGTGCTATCAATGGCTACACAGAAATTCTAGCAAGTACTCTGTAGAGAGACAGCCACAACTTCAGTTGAGTTAATACTTATTGAGAAACACAAATAAATAAATTAAATGCAGTACTATTTGAAAAAGAGCGGATAAAAGTGTACTTAAATTCACTTATATGTCCAGTTGATTTCAGGTAGATCTTAGCCGGCCAAAGTTCAGATAATAAGCACAGATAACCCAAAATGTACCACTTATATAAGGCAGGACAAAATATCAGTGATGAGGTGAAACTACCCCCACTGCTCTCAATGGCTACAAAGAAATTCTAACAAGTACTCTGTAGAGAGACAGCCACTACTTCATTTCAGTTAATATTCAGTGAGAAAAACAAATAAATAAATTAAATACAGTAGTATATCAAAAAGAGCAGATAAAAGTGTACTTAAATTCACTTAAAGGTCCAGTTGATTTCAGGTAGATCTTAGCCGGCCATAGCTCAGATATTAAGCAGAGATAACCCAAAATGCACCACTTATATAAGGCAGGACAGAATATCAGTGATGAGGTGAAACTACCCCACTGCTATCAATGGCTACACAGAACTTCTAGCAAGTACTCTGTAGAGAGACAGCCACAACTGCAGTTGAGTTAATATTCACTGAGAAACACAAATAAATAAATTAAATACAGTACTATGTGAAAAAGAGCAGATAAAAGTGTACTTAAATTCACTTATACGCCCTGTTGATTTCAGGTAGATCTTAGCCGGCCAAAGCTCAGATATTAAGCAGAGATAACCCAAAATGTACCACTTACATAAGGCAGGACAGAATATTAGTGATGAGGTGAAACTACCCCCACTGCTATCAATGGCTATTCAGAAATTCTAACAAGTACATTATATAGAGACATCCACAACTTCAGTTCAGTTATAGTCAGTGAGAAACACAAAAAAATTAAATACAGTACTACATGAAAAAGAACAGATAAAAGTGTACTTAAATTCACTTATACGTTCAGTTGATTTCAGAAAGATCTTAGCCGGCCAAAGCTCAGATATTAAAGAGAGATTACCTAAAATGTACCACTTATATAAGGCAGGAAAGAATATCAGTGATGAGGTGAAACTACCCCCCACTGCTATCAATGGCAACACAGAAATTCTAAAAAGTACTCTGTAGACAGACAGCCACAACTTCAGTGGAGTCAATATTCCGCAAGAAACACAAATAAATAAATTAAATACAGTGCTATATGAAAAAGAGCAGATAAAAGTGTACTTAAATTCACGTATATGTCCAAATGATTTCAGGAAGAACTTAGCCGGCCAAAGCTCAGATATTAAGCAGAGATAACCCAAAATGTACCACTTATAAAAGGCAGGACAGTATATCAGTGATGAGGTGAAACTACCCCCCACTGCTATCAACGGCTACACAGAAATTCTAACAAGTACTCTGTAGAGAGACAGCCACAACTTCACTTGAGTTAATATTCAGTGAGAAACGCAAATAAATACATTAAATACAGTACTATATGAAAAAGAGCAGATAAAAGTGTGCTTAAATTCACTTATACATCCAGTTGAATTCAGGTAGATCTTAGAGGGACAAAGCTCAGGTATTAAACAGAGATAACCCAAAATGTCCCACTTTTATACGGCAGGACGGAATATCAGTAATGAGGTGAAACTACTCCCAGTGCTATCAATGGCTACACAGAAATTCTAGCAAGTACTATGTAGAGAGACAGCCACAACTTCCGTTGAGTTAATATTTAGTGAGAAACACAAACAAATAAATTAAATACAGTACTACATGAAAAAGAGCAGATAAAAGTGTACTTAAATTAACTTCCAGTTGATTTTGAGGTAGATCTTAGCTGGCCAAAGCTCAGATATTAAGCAGAGATAACCCAAAATGTACCAGTTATATAATGCAGGACAGAATATCAGTGATGAGGTGAAACTACCCCCACTGCTATCAAATGCTACATAGAATTTCTAAACAAACCGAAGACAGCCACAACTTCCGTTGAGTTAATATTCAGTGAGAAACACAAATAAATAAATTAAATACAGTGCTATATGAAAAAGAGCAGATAAAAGTGTACTTAAATTCACTTACATGTCTAGTTGATTTCAGGTAGATCTTAGCCAGCCAAAGCTCAGATATTAAACAGAGATAACCAAAAATGTACCACTATATAAGGCAGGACAGAATATCAGAGATGAGGTGAAACTACCCCCCCCCCCCACTGCTATCAATGGCTACACAGAAGTTCTAACAAGTAAACAAACCAGAGACAGCCACAACTTCAGTTGAGTTAATATTCAGTGAGAAACACAAATAAATAAATTAAATACAGTGCTATATGAAATAGAGCAGATAAAAGTGTACTTCAATTCACTTATACATCCTGTTGATTTCAGGTAGATCTTAGCCGGCCAAAGCTTAGAAATTAAACAGAGATAACCAAAAATTTACCAATTATACAAGGCAGGACAGAATATCAGTGATGAGGTGAAACTACCCCCACTGCTATCAATGGCTACACAGAATTCTAACAAGTACTCTGTAGAGAGACAGCCACAACTTCAGTTGAGTTTATACTAATTGAGAAACACCAATAAAGAAATTAAATATGGTACTATATGAAAAAGAGCAGATAAAAGTGTACTTAAATTCACTTATACGTCCAGCTGATTTCAGGTAGATCTTAGCCGGCGAAAGTTCAGATATTAAGCCCTGCAGGTTTTATAAGGATGTGGACAGAAAGGTGTTTCCTCACTGGATCATAATGATGGAGTACAAATATAATTGTACAGCATTGTTTTTGGTGCTAGACAAGCATACGATTGCTGGCTAATGTTGTTGGTGGGAAGAAGCTCTGTATATGTTAGTTGATGGACTAGTTCTAACCAATTTGGGCTTTAAGTGCTATACAGTAGTGGGTTCTGAAAGGGGCATTTGCTGCAAATTTAGCCACTTTACAATAGCATTGCTCAAATTCTGCTTTTTGTGCTACCTGGAAGTTAGTAAGAATGGATGCTCCATAAACTAGTGAGGGGAGGTGCTAAGTAGGGGTGAGTGTAGCTTTGGTTGTGTTGGTGAAACTGTTTTTGGATCTCTAAAGCACTCCAAGTTTTTGGCCATTTTTTTCCTATGCGTTTTTGTATGTGCATGTCAAATGTACGGTTACAGGTCATAGCTACGGTAAGTACTAGGCTAGCTGCTCTTGCATGCCATTTTATCTAGCTAATTTCCCTTTTTGTGTTTGAAATATCCTATCCCACTTTGTTATAGATTGGTCTTACCTGTGCCACGGCTGATAATTACATATTACCCCTAATTAGAATAAATGGGATCATACCATATATCATTTGAGTGGACCCATGCCTAGGATAAAGCATTTAGGAGCTGCATCTGCCCATTTGTAGTTCATGGGGCAGTTCTGGGGTAAATTTTCTGTTTCCCATACATATATCTAAGTTGCACTTGACAATGGACAGGACACAATCACTTTGTTTATAATCTGTGTGATATATAAGGACTTTCTTACAGCAACAGACACACGTTGGTCAAAAGTTAAGTCAAAAGAAAAATCTGTGGTACCCCTCAAAGTCTCAGGAAACCCAGTATGCAAAGTATACTGGGTCAAAAATCGAACCAAGCAGAAACTGCACTGTGGAGGGTTTGAAGTTCACTCTTTGAAATATGTTATGCACCTAGTTCACTAATAAACCAAGCAGAAACTTCATTTTCATTATACTCAACTGGGATCTCTTGTTTGTGAGCTTCAATAAAGTATATTCCATTCTCAACTCAACTCTGAACTTTTATTTTATTATTTTGTAGCACGTATTTTAAAGTTCGATTTTTATTTCTGAACTAGGTGCGTAGCATATTTCAAGGAGTGAACTTCACACCCTCCACACTACAAAGTTTCTGCTTGGTTTATTCAAAAGTTAAGTCACTTTCCACACAAGTTTCCAAATCCTGAAGAACTGGTTCAAGTCTTAGGGGCGTATTGTCAGTGTGGTAGTACCCAGGGCAGATGACTTCCCAAAAGGTACAGTAATGCATTTTTTTGGTATGTAGTTTCACACCATGATTTTGACATCAGTTATTTATTTGAGACAAACCTCCCTGCAGGATGACAAAGTCATTGGAAGATTCAGTGTCTGCTCCTAGCTTGCAGTCATCTGTAGACTTGGTCATTATCATCCACTTTTATCATTATTATTTATTATTATTATTTAATATTACTTATAATCATCCACTATCCTCCCTCATTATTTGCTATTAGAAGGGACTTCAGATGGTATATTAAGTGTTGTTTTTCAAGAGACAGTGCTCTGGGCAAAGCAGTAGTATTTTGTCAGGGGGGGGAGGTGAGCATGAGTTGTGAGTTACAAAGCCATGTTTCAGTGTCTGTTACAGCTTCTTGAGTAATTTTTTGGAGATGTGCCAAGTTATCTGACACACGTATGAGTGTGGAGTCATTAGCATATGGTATTAGGGACGCCTGTTGTGTGGATCAGTGGAGGGTGCTGGTGTGTTAAAGAGGATGAGACCTTTTGGTACACTAGTGGTGATTGGGAGGTACTGACAGATACCTATTGGACAAGTAGCTTTTGAACCATAGAAGTGTGCTCTGCGATACACCTAATGTGGACATGTGAAGTACAAGTTTGCTGTGACAAATTGTATTGAAGACTGTAGACAAGTACAGAAATAAGGGGTGACTAGTTTGTTGTTATCTCTTTCTTTATTAACAGTATCTATAAGGGTTAGAAGTGCAGTGTTAGTACAATGGGAGGCATGGAAGCCATGTATTTCAACTATTTCAGAGAGGGTGAGTTTAGCATGACGGTTAAGGTCTTCACCCCATAAACAAAGAGTACACAGTTTGATTCTGACTTCGGGGCAATTAGCCTACTATATTCCCATGAACCTAAGATAACTATAAGTCTAAGGTAGGTGATGTCTGTTGAATTTCATACTTTGTGTAGATAAATAATGTGTGATTGATTCCAAAGAAAGGGAACATGGGATGCCACGACTGACCCATTTATAAAGATTGAGACAAGATGGGCAATGCTAATGGCTGCTATTTTAAGGTACTCACTTGGAAGGTCATCAGCTGAAGCTGAGCATGGTTTGAGTTTGAGTTGTATTATACAGAATGAGTTCACTGGTTTGAAGGTGAAAGTAGACATAGTGATATATGGCTATTGGACAGGGTTGGGATTAGATGTGGGAATCCTTGGTTAAGAATACTATATTATGTATGAAATAAGACATAAATTCTATTTCAGGTTTGAGTGGCAAGTTTTTGGGAGAGGGATTACGGTTGAATTTTTGACCAAGATGCAAGATTCCTTTAATAGATGACTGGAATCTTTTTAGGGTTCTGTCAGCTATTGTTCAGAGAGCAGTTCTAGTGTCATTTTTTGCCTTCATTTATTTGTTTTTTTATTACAGATGTGGAGCATTCTGATGTTTGAGATACTGTGATGTTTTGTATTTCTACCATTCTTTCCACAGTTTTCTTTATCCTGCTTTACCATTCTACTCTTTTTGGATAGCCAGTTTGAGTTATTTGCTTTAAGTCGCTTATTTCTAGAAGTTGTAAGGCAATTTAGGAAAGTTGCACTGGATTCATTTAAAGCATCATGTAAGGGTGAAATTTTTTGGATATTCCATTTAAAAGATAATAGCATAGTAATGCATATGTCAGAGTTGAACTTGGACAGGTTACATGTTTATAAACATGCCATTTAAGTGGAATGCGTCAGATGCTTGGTTTAAGTTCTCCAACTCTTCTGGGTTTCTAATACCATTATGGGAATGGATGCCATTCCTAAGTCAGGGTATGAATAAAGTTTATGAAATTAGTATTGCTTCAATCTGTGTTATCCAAAAGTGCTCTACATAGCACCCACAATGGGCTCAGAATTGATTCCTGCAATTCATGCAGAGTTACATTTATAGGTAGCATATCTAAAAATGACTGTAGTTTTTTTTTTTTTTTTTTTATTCGACCCATTGCTCCTACTACTACTATCTAAATTCTCTGGGTTTTCTTCCTCCACATTGCTCTCATTTCTGCCTGCAAATCTTGATATTTTATTACTTTGTTTCTTGATGTATGTAAGACACTGTAATGGCAATGTGTAAGCAATTTCAATGATCAAGGCTACTTTTGTGTTTTTTTTTTCATGAACTACTACTGTATGTGGTACTCTCGCATCTACGTTTTGGAACTGTTTGCAAATGGCTAATCCAATCTGATGTACATTTTATTTGCTATAATACTTTTTGGTTCATGTTCCCAATGCTTCTTAGCACCTCTTGTGGTGTTTGCACAATCCTCAATGGAACAATCTTGCTACACTGTTGTGTCTTTCAGTGTATAGGCCCTCTGCCATAAGTGTATCACACCCAGCAACAAGGTATGTGACTCTTTCTAATTATTTTTTTTTTTATAGAACCTACAGTTGTCTTCTTCTCCCACATGTTCAATGGACTTTGGAAACTAATGTGTACCTAGGACACTATCCTGGGCTGCTATTTCTAACATCTCATCCTCTAGTTTCAACTTGTGTCCCCTTATCCATTCCTGTGTCAAATCCTTATCAACATGAGGTTGCTCCAAAAGACATGATGCTTTGCCAGAGATGGCTTGCATCTGTCTCACTTGGGCTTCAGGCTTCTGGCAAAGGCTCTTGCCTCCCCTATAATGTGTTTTTTTAGAAAAAGTGATGAGATTAAAACTACCAACATAAAAATTTCAATAAAACACAAATTAAACATAATGCTGCTCAACGCTAGAAGTCTAAACATGAAACTGCACTCATTACAAGCATTCTTAACCCTGGAAGATGCTGATATCTGCACAGTCACAGAAACCTGGCTCAAAACTGTGGAGAGCACCCCGGACAAACCTGGTTACTTATCCTACCTTACATTCAGACCCCAAACTGTGGGCAGTAAAGCCAAAGGAGGTGGAGTTTCAATATATAGTAAAGACATAAACACCTCCAGGCTGGTCAAACAGTATAATGTACAGGAGACAATCCATGTGCAGTTAACCATTCACAAGACCCTTTTCAAATCATAGCTAGCTACCGGCCCCCAAATCTGATTCAAGATGCCCAATCCAACTATCTGGACCTCTTTGAATCCATCAAGATTCAACTCTTTACCTTGATCCTGGGTGACTTTAACTACCCAAACATAGAAAACTACTTATGCCAGGACACAAATGCCCAGAGATTCTTCGATTTTCTCACTGCAAACACCTTGGAACAGCTAGTCGATACCCCCCGAAGAGATGATAATATATTGGATTTGGTATTAACCAACATGAGTAACCACTGTAGCATTACTACAGTATCAGCCTCCCTGGTAAGATCTGACCATAAAGCGGTCACTTTTGTAGTCACACTCTCCCCCGACTTCTTCTAGCTAGGGTCAAACAAAAAAACTTCTCCAAAGCTGACTACAGCCTACTGAAGGATGGTTTAAACAGCTTCACAGCCCCCTCTCCCCCTGTGGGAACTGGCACCAATATACAAAACTAAACCAAAGTACTACACAAGCATTTATACAGATGCATGGAATCAGAAACACATGAGAGGACTAAATCATCCTCCACTAGTCGTTCTTCGTGGAAATAGCTCCAGTACTTAGTAGTTATGACCACCCCTCCTGGCATGATTAAAGGGCAGTTCCTTCTGCTTTCTCCTATTAACCTGGTGCACTTGGACATTCTGAGGTGGTATAGCAACTGTCTCATGTACACAGACAACCCTCACTTCTTACCTCCCAACACTCAGACTTGGAGAGATGCATTTATATCACCAAATTGGAAGGTATGCACTCTGCATCCAAGACTGGACTAGCTGGTCAAGAGGAGAAGGTCAACACCTGCACCACACCACATGGAACACACAGCCTTCCAGAACGCCCACTATCACAGCTCTCACATAAAAACACAAACCACACCCCCACCTTCGTGGATGGACTCAACAGAAATTTACCCAATCAGCAGAGACCTCCAAGACAGAGATGCACTTGACCACCACAACATAGCACAAACCACAGGACACACAGCTCACCTCCACAGTGTTCCCTCAACCTAAGCCCCTAAGGCTAAACACATTGCCCAATACACTAATCATAGGTGACTCAATAGTGAGACGCAGAGATGTCCCACTCACTAGGTTGAATAAGGAGAAGGTAACAGTCAGCTGTCTATCAGATACCAGAATCTAACACATAACACACACACACACACACACACACACACACACACACACACACACACACACACACAGGTCACTCCACAACAAGTACAAGTATGACTCTGTCATTGTCCATGTGGGTGTGAATGACCTGAGATGCACCTCCCTGGACTACATGAAAACAGACATGGTGGAGCTCTCAGATTATGTGGCCAAGGAAGGTATGATATTAGCCCTGAGCAGTATCCTACCGTCACCCAGAATGATACTGCAGTACAAAGAACAAATGATTGACTTCAACAATTGGCTAAGTTTCTGGTGTCATTCTAAGGGGATCCAGTATCTGTCTACTTGGGATGACATGACTGACAGACCTCAATGCTTTGCCAGAGAAGGCTTGCATCTGTCATCCCTGGCTTTCCGGGTACTGGCTAAGGCTCTTACCAGTCCTATAGTGCCTTTTTTAGGCAGTGTTCCAAAGACCAAATTACCACCACAACAGCTATAAATAAATAAATAAATGCAATCTGAGGGTTATGCTGCTCAACGCTAGAAGTCTAAATCTCAAGATGCACTCGCTAGAAGCACTCCTCAAAATGGAGAACATCGACATTTGTGCTGTAACGGAGACCTGGTTTAAAGTGGCAGAAAGCATCCCTGCACTACCAGGCTATAACTCATTCCACACCTTTCAGCCCCGAAACATGGACCGAAGCACCAAAGGTGGTGGTGTCTCCATAGTCATAAAGGATATGCACACCTCCAGACCAGTAGCCCAGTATAATGCATCTGAGATACTTCAGGTACAACCAACACTGGGTAAGAGTGCGATCCAGGTTATAGCCTGCTACAGGTCCCCAACCATGTCCCTAGACTCACACTCCACGTTCCTAAGCACCCTGGAATCTATCAAGATCCAACCCAACACTCTCATACTAGGAGACTTCAACTACCCCTCCATCAACTGGGAAAACTACTCAAGCACCAATGCACTGGCCCAACACTTCCTGGAATTCATCAATTCCAATTCCCTGGACCAGCTCATTCTTACCCCCACTAGAGAAAGCAACATCCTTAACCTGGTTATTACTAACATGGGCAACCTCTGCTCTACACCAATAGCTAATTCCTCCCTGGTTAGATTCGACCATAAACTAATCACTATAGAAATCCACATCTCACCCACACCACCCGCAAAGGTATCCACCATGAAAAACATCTCCAAAGCTGACTTTGGACTCCTAAAAACAGAGGAGTCTAACTTCACGGCACCCATGCCAATGGAAAATAGATGCATGACTGCTGAATCATACACCAATGCACTGTACAAACACGTACATAAATGCATGGAACTAGCCATACCCAACAGAACCAAGATGCTCTCCTCCAAAAAAAGGAAGACAGTCTGGTGGTCCCCTGCCATTAATAAACTCTACAGCAGAACGAAGAAACTGTTCCAGAAAAAGGTGAAGTCCCAAGACTGAAAAAATTCCCTTATTAGCCTCAACAAAATGTTGAGATCCCTCATCAAAACCTTCAAAGCCAGTTATGAAGGCAGCATTGCGTCAGACACTAAAAACAACCACAGAGCCTTCTTTAGTTATATCAATAATTTCCATGGCAATACCTAGATTTGCTCTGAGGTACTGCACAATGGTACTTCCTATACTGAGCCAACATATATTACCAACATACTGGCTGACAGATTCAGTGCCAACTTTACTCCCCCCCCCCCCCCAAAGGACCAATCTCAATACCAGAAGAATGCCAGGCACCCTGCATTACTGCAGCACAGGTTAAAGCTGCATTGTCTAAGGCCAAGAATACAGCTTCCATGGGACCTGTCAATATCCCTGGCTGTGTTCTACATGAATTACAAAGTGAACTGGAACCGCATCTGTGTGCTCTGTTCACTCACAGCCTCACCTCATGCTTTGTCCCTACCAAATGGCACTCTGCTACAGTCATCCCTCTCCATAAAGGAGGAGCAACTACAGACCTTGGAAATTATCGCCCCATTAACCTGACAAGTCTGATATGTAAGGCTATGGAGCACATCATCATGGACTTAATTAACAAGGATATAGGGAATCTCCAAACTGTAGATCCCATGCAATTTGGTTTTGTGATAGGTAGATCATGCCTGCTCAACCTGGTTGACTTCTCTGAGTCAGTCACCAGCGTGATGGATGAAGGTAAGGCAGTTCATACAGCCTACCTTGATCTGGCCAAGGCCTTGGATACCATTCCTCACTCAGGAATTATTGATAAACTCACCAAACTAGGCATCAACCCCTATATCGTTAGCTGGGTTGCAAACTGGCTCACAGATAGAATACAAAGTGTGAAAGTAGCGGACTCCAAGTCAGACTGCTGACCAGTCACGAGTGGAGTCCCACAGGGATCGGTCCTGGGTCCTCTGCTGTTTGGCATCTACTTCTCAGAAGTCCAGACCAACACGGAGGGACTCTGGCTGACCAAATTTACAGACAACTGCAAGCTGGGAGCCGGGAGACATTATTAACTCCCCAAGTGAAGCAGACAGCCTAAAGAAAGGCCTCGCTGAGACCAATGACTGGTGTTGAAAAACATGGCCTTAAGCTTAATTCCAAAAAATGCATCATCATCCCCTTTGGGAAAAACTCAATTCCCACTAATTACCACATTGGTGGGAGCCCACTGAACACTGAAGGCATTATAAGAGATCTGGGGACAAAGGTGGACGACAACCTCTCCTTCGACTGCCACATTGCGACCGTGGTTAGAAAGTCCTTCTATGTGGCACATCTCATTACCAAGGGTTTTGCATCCAGGAAGAAAGAGGTCATCATTTCTCTCTATTCTTCCCTCATTAGACCAATGATAGAGTATAATTACACATTTGGCATGTACCTCACTAGACACCTGCAACAGCTGGAGAGGCCACAAAAATTACCTCACGAAGAGGATCCTAGGCCTTAAACACATGTCCTACATGGAGAGACTCAAAAAACTCCAGCTATTCTCTGTCTCATATGCTCTATTAAGAGGCGACCTCTGCTTGACTTACAAAGCCATGTCTGACCCAGCTCTGTTAGAAATGCTACATCTAAAGAAATCTCAATCTCTCTGCACCACACGCTCCAGAGACCTCAACCACATTACCACAATTAGCAGAACATGCTGGAGGGACACATTTATAACCCAGAGACTGCCCATGCTCTGGAATAGACTTCCGATACATGTCAAGCACTAGCCCTCTTCAAGAGAAATCTTGATGACTGGATGGGAAATAGAAATTTCACCCCGGGGATCACTCCAGTGGCTTTACTTAATAGAGGCACTGGGAACTAACGACGGGCTGCACGATGCCAGGGCACTTCTATGGGCTAAGCTTGTAAAGGCTCCAGGGCCATTAGTCTAGTACACACCTATTAACCTATGGACAAGGAAGAGTAAACCTTTCTGGTGGACATCTGCAATAATGCTGTCCAGGACCACAAAGGATTGGGTGCCCAATTGGAAGCAATCTCTCCTTAGCCTGAACAAGCAAATAAGAGCACTAGTGAAATCTTCCAAAGCAAACTTAGAATCCAAATACAGACTCCTCAGAGGTGACCTCTGTCTGGCATACAAGGTGATCTTGGACCCTGCATTGATGGGACTGCAGCATATACACAAGTCATGTTTCACGTGAGTAACCTGCACATGTGGCCTCAACCTGATCTGTGACATCAGTAGGACTTGTTGGCAGGACAGATTTGTGTCCTAGAGAGTCCCCCCTCTGTGGAAAAGACTCCCTCTCTACTTCAAGCAGGGTACCTCATTACCTCTTTTTAAGCACAATCTGGACAACTGGATGGGAAACAGAAAATACACCCTTGGGATTCCACCTGTATCCCTGCTGGACAGGGGCATTGTGTGCTGACTTGTCTAAACAAGGTACCCTGCTTGAAGTAGAAAGGGAGTCTTTTCCACAGGGGGGGACTCTCAGGGACACAAATCTGTCCTGTCACAAAAATCACTTGCAGATCACTAAAGCCAATAACTCTGCTGGTGAAGCACTATTCTCTTGCGCCATAGCCAAAACTCCCACCCACAATTACCTCCGTACTATCATGCACCAACTTCTAAACTTTATTAAAAGCGCACCTAAAAACATGCTGGCTATGTCCTTGCAACTCCCACTCTAATATCATCCACCGCATCCAACTACTACCTTTCTTTCACCTCCACTAACTACCTTGATGATAGCAAGCTCAGATGCTCATAAGCCTAGTACTTATTATACAGCAGGAACTTCTCATTGTTACATTTGTTAATGCCTGTTATGTACTCCACAGATAAAGATTCTAGTTGTCTACTGATGTACTATGTTCTTCATCTGTAAATATGTTGTAAGTAATTTCTATGTTAATTGTTAATCGCTATGTAATCCAGTGTAACTACTGTCTGTTTATTTTACTGTGGAGCTTTTCTCCCCGGGCCTCCGCTGAAAATGGACCCACGTCCAGTCGGACACTCCCGGTCAAGAAATTTAAATAAATAAATAAAATAAACAAGGGCTAAACTCTTGGATAGGCTTATAATAGCCTCAGGGCCAATAGCCTATTAACTTCCTATGATTTCTATACTTCTTGCTATATTCATGGCTTTTCCATATTTTTTTTTCTTCTCGTCTGATCTTTCCTGCATTCTTTCTTTTGTTTTTTTGCACATTCAGTTGCTGTATGATTTTTGTCAACTTCTGGTTTGATTTCCATTCCTACTTGCCAGTTGAATGATTCTGCTAAACTAAGCAGAGTGATTGTCTTAGACAATATCTCCTCATGTCTTAAAACTTTCAAGACTATTTGGGTTTGTTGAGGTCAGCAAAAATGTATGCAGTCCCATGGCTGCAGATCTATACATGTAATCAGTTTTGAGGAGGACTATACCTCCTTCAGAGCATGGAGTATATAATCTTGGTATAAACTGATATTTATATTTCATTTGGTATGCATGAAGCATTTTTATTGTTTTACGGCACAACTGATCCAATACCTTTTGGGAACAGCTAATCACACCAAAACTGTAAGTTAATGCAAGATGAGTAAATCGGTTTATAGCTTGAACTTTATTCCTACATATCAAGGTTGTTTTTGTTTTTTTTACAAGAAAAATCTTTATTAACTTATTACTTATGACACAGACAATCGTACATTTAAATAAATGAAAACAAATCACACTGACATATTTTTAGTTGCAAACATTATACATGACTTATAATCTCTCCAGTCATTGTCAGTCAAACATTACATAGCTCATTCAAATCATGCCTTCTTTTAAACCTCATTCCTCCTCCAAAAGATTATTCAGCACATATCGTTCCCACAATTCTCATGTTTAAGTCTGCCATCTAATTATACTCCCAAAAATAGATATTCCGAATTACCTACAGCTTCACCCATCACACCTGCAACATTTGATATCTACCAGTCTCCAAAAACAGGGCTTTCTTTGGCACAACAGTGCTCTGACATATCCCACTTTAAGGGCCTCCCAAGAGTTACATTGCTGGGTATTCTGACCCATCAGTGAGGAAGAATGAAAAGGACATCAGCTAAAGAAGTCATGTACTTACCATAATGTTCCATCTGTGTTGTCCATTATCATTCTTTCTCACCTTCCATCCCAACCACCCCCTGGCCCTGTCATTCCTAGAAGGATTTTGGATTATATAAAAGCTTTCATGTTCCATGTTTAAGCCTTCATTTTTTTCTTTACCTGTCTCATCTTTTAAATTAGTAGGCAGCAAACTTGATCTGAGGAGTTAGGGACACTGTAGTGCAGTATGGGAAGAGGGAGGAGCCTGAGACTGGGATCCAAAGTCTTGAAAATGTAGCTAAGCATGATCCAAGACCCATCAGTGAGGAAGAATGGAAATGGACAACACAGATGGAATGTTAGGGTGAGTACATAACTTATTTTTTTGTAAAATGGAAGATTTCTTTCCCCAAAGGGAACTTGTCTGCCCAGCAAAAAAAGCAGCAGAACCCAACTATCCATCCTAGTAAGCCTCAGAAGAGCTTGCTGTTTCGTTACAGGAAAGCTCTGAATGGACTGGTACCCAAACCTCTCTTTGAATCCGACTGATGGCTGAGACCGATGGAATGTACCTTGAATCTTTGGAAGCTGTCCGACTGTTATGTGCTATGCAAGATATAAACCATACAGTTATGGCTACTACAACAGTGAGCAATATGATGAACATAAATGTCTTCTTTAACTTTCAGGATTTTAAACAGTCACATGCATATGTTGAATTTTTTTTCTTTTGTCTTTTTTGAATGAGGAGAATTTTATGATTAACCTTCCTTCTTCTGAGTTAAAGAATTCATTAAATGCTTTGGTGCTAACAATTTCTCCAGTGACTAAGGATATTTTAAAATGTACTTATGATGCTGCTCACTCTTCCTCTGGATCTACTGCATCGCAATCACTTTTGAAATTTGCTTGCCTTTACTCTTAAAATCTTCCTGATGTTTAATCTGAGATTTTAGATTCTCAGAAATAGAGACTTGAGTTTGGTCTCTGTGCAGCAGAGGTACTTATGGCAAAACTAATTCTTGAACTGATTCAGATTTTTCAAACCTCACTTCCCACAGCAAATAATAGCTTTTCTACTCTTTAGTTCCTTTTTTCTAACAAACAATTTTAAGCATTATGGTGCTGGTCATAAGGTCTTACAAATGGAAAGGAGGCTCAATAAAGAAAGGAAATGTCTCTGAAAGTAAAGTACCTTCCTCTCAGTCTTGCTTTTTTCCCACTTTTCTGAGAGTTAAAAAAGTTCAGTTACAGGCTTGCTGTTCCTGAACTGTTTGAAAGTTTCTGTGAGGCCATTTTTGCTTGGGCTGAAGGAGGGTCTCTGTGTTTATCAGTGGGAGTGACTAACATTGAGCAGCTTCCCTGCCCCCCGGAGAGGTGGTTACTGACTTGAAACTGTAGTTTTATTGGCCACTAGGGGTAATTTCCATAACTCCTTCATCTTCCTCTCTTAAAACCTAGTTGCCTCGTGGTTTGAGCTGCCTTTTCAGGCTTGTTGGCTGTTGGTGAAGCACCTCCAAGAGGAAAAACGCTGAGAGAAGAAGGGAGCCACTTTTGAGATTTTAAGTATTTTTTCTCTGTTTATTTGCTAAGTTTTTCTGCATAGCTGCCTAGCTTGAGCATTTTCTGGCTTGTTAAACTTGATTTCTGTATTAGTAGCTGTATTTAGAGCACAACCAAAAGCTGTTTGCTGAATTTCCTGTTTGCACTTAATTTTAAATCGTTTTTTTCTTAAAACTTGCATATTTTCTGTCCTTGACCTAGCACTCTTGTGTGGGGTCATTTACTGCACTGTTATAACTTGATATTACTTGTGAACCTCTGCTATCTCTGTAAAAACAAAAACAAAAAAAATCTTGCTTTTTTCCCACTTTTCTGAGTTAAAGTTCAGTTACAGGCTTGCTGTTCCTGAACTGTTTGAAAGTTTCTGTGAGGCCATTTTTGCTTGGGCTGAAGGAGGGTCTCTGTGTTTATCAGTGGGAGTGACTAACATTGAGCAGCTTCCCTGCCCCCGGAGAGGTGGTTACTGACTTGAAACTGTAGTTTTATTGGCCACTAGGGTCATTTCCATAACTCCTTCATTTGTCCTCGGAGGAGTGGTTTAGGGCAGTGACTTGTGGTTTGTTGGCCAATTTGGGTCATTTCCTGTCTTATCCAGCCCCCTGCTATAAAGCACGCTTTAGCGCCGATTTAGCTGAGTTGCTACTGTTGCACACTAGGGCAGCGCCGGTTAAGCAGGTTTAAGCTATTCGGCTACCTAAAGTCCACTCTTCAAATTTTCCCTTAAAACTACCTTCCTCGAACTATACTACTGATCTAATCAGCGATCCTATAATTAAAAGATCATCTCTACTTGACTCCAAGTAGACTATTCTCTATCTGTTAAACGTAGCACTTGCTCCTACAGTACTTATTACCTTGATACGGCACTCTTGTCATAGATAGTACCCCAAAAGGCAACCCCCATTTCTCGGTCACCCACGTCCCCCGGTATCTTTTTGAAAGTTTTTTTGTCTATTCCTTCTAGCATGTCGAGGGATCAGTTGCTAGTGTCCTCTCCTGCTCAGCTGGTGAACCTGGGAATATTGAGGCAATGTTACAATTGCCTCATGTACACAGACAACCCTCTCCTCCTCCCACAAAACACAAATACATGCGAGATGCAACTACACGGCCAAACTGGAGGCTGAGCTCTCTCAACATAGGACTGGCAAGACTAGTCAGGAGGAGAAGGTTACCACACACACTATAGACCCAGTCTCACATATTACCATTACAACCTCAAATCATACACATAAACACACAAAGACATACTCGGAGGCTCTGATCAAAAATCTACCAAAACAGCAGAGGCCACCAAAGCAGACACCCAAACAACCACCACCTCAGAACACAACACCTGCAACACATAGACCTCACAGTCAGAGTGTCAAACAGTCACAGCCCTTAAGGCCAAACACAATGCCAGACACACTAGTCATTGGTGACTCCATAGTCAGACACACTGACGCCCCGCCACCAGACTGAGTAAGGAGAAGGTCACAGTAAGCTGCCTGTCGGGCGCTAGAATCCGCCACATAACGCAAGCACTCAGGTCTCTCAACAGCAGGTACAAATATGATTCAGTCATTGTCCACGCTGGTGTAAACGACCTGAGACGCACCTCCTTGGACTACATGAAAAGAGACATTGAGGAGCTCTCTGATTATGTAGCCCAGACAGGTATGACCCTGACCTTGAGCAGTATCCTACCTTCACCAAGAATGATGCCACAATACAGAGATAAGATGATCAGCTTTAACAATTGGCTTAAACACTGGTGTCATTCAAAGGGGATCCAGTGTCTGTCTGCCTGGGATGACATGCTGGACAAGCCACGCTGCTTCGCAAGGGACGGCTTGCACCTGTCACCCCTGGGATTCCGGATATTGGCAAAGGCTCTTGCCACCCCCATAGTGCCTTTTTTAGGCAAGGCTCAAATTCTAAACCTACCACCCTAGAACACAAAAAAGGAAAAAAACTAAGGGTAATGCTGCTCAATGCCAGAAGTCTAAATCTCAAAATGCACGAACTCGAGGCCCTTCTCAGTATGGAGAACATCGATGTCTGTGCTGTGACAGAAACCTGGTTCAAGGCTCCTGAGAGCACCCCGGCGCTATCAGGTTTTACCTCATATCATGCTCCGCCCCAAAATCTGGACAATACCAAGAAAGGAGGGGGGGTATCCATATTCATCAAGGACACCCACACCTCAAGACTGGTGGCAACGCACGATGCATCGGAGACCATCCAGGTGCAATTAACCATAGGCAAGACTGCTCTGCAAATTGTAGCATGTTACAGGCCACCCTCACAAACTCAGGAACCTCACATGGCCTTCCTGAAAACACTAGAGGGATAAATGTATCACCAAACACCATCATACTAGGTGACTTCAATTACCCTAATATAGACTGGGAACACTACTCAAGCCCAAACACCCTAGCCCAAAAGTTCCTGGAATTCATAAACTCAAATGCCATGGAACAACTAGTCACCATCCCCACAAGAGGAGATAACATACTTGATCTCATCATCACGAACATGGGAGCACAATGTTCAACACCGGAGGTGTACCCCTCACTGGTGAGATCAGACCACAAACTAATCTCGCTGGAGGTCCTCATCCCACCCCCACCTGAAATAAAAAAGACCACAGTAAAGAACTTCTCAAAAGCCGACTTCACACTTCTAAAGACTAGTGTGGTCTCCTTTAAGGCCCCGAGCCATGGAAAACAGTACTCAAGCCGCTGAATCACTTACAAATGCCTTCTACCAGCACCTGCAGGACTGCATGGATAAGGCAATCCCAAGCAAAACAAAGACTCTTTGTACCAAAGGCAAGCATCCAGTCTGGTGGACCCCAGCCATAAACAAACTCTACAACAAAAGGAGGAAGCTACTACAAGATAGAGCAAAATCCTTAAAAGGTAAGACACCCTTGATCACTATAAGTAAAAACTAAGAGCTCTCATAAAATCATCCAAAGCAAATTTCGAGAGAAAAATAGCTAAAGACTCAAAAGACAATCATAAGGCCTTCTTTAGCTATGTTAGAAACCTGGGAGGAAACTCCCAGATATGCTCAGAGCTAGTTCAAAATGATGTGAAGATTACTGATCCTACAGACATTGCCAACATACTGGCTGACAGGTTCAGTGCAAACTTCTCCCCTCCCCAAAAGGAGAGATATCTATACCAAACGATTGCAGCCCCCAAACATCTCCAGCCCAAGTGAGAACTGCTCTCTCCAAAGCAAAAACACAGCATCCATGGGACCTGATGGTGTCCCCGGCTGTGTGCTCCATGAACTCAATGAGGAATTAAACCCACAGCTAGGACAGCTGTTTAATCAAAGTCTTACCTCTGGATACGCACTCCAGGAGTGGCGCACTGCAACTGTGGTACCACTTCACAAAGGCGGTGCCTCCACCGACCCTGGAAATTACCGCCCATTAGCTTGACAAGCCTTATCTGCAAAGCCATGGAGAGGATCATAATGGACCTCATAAATAAAGACATAGGGAATTTGCAGACTTTGGATCCAACCCAGTTTGGCTTTGTCAAAGGCAGATCATGCCTTTTAAACTTGGTTGACTTTTTCAAACAGTCACCAAAGCCATTGATGAGGGAAAGGCAGTCCATACAGCCTACCTCGATCTGGCTAAGGCCTTCGATACAATACCCCATTCGGGTATCATTGAAAAACTCATCAGCTTAAATGTCAACCCATACATCACAAGATGGGTTGCAAACTGGCTGAGTGACAGAACCCACAGGGTCAGAGCTGCTGGCGCCATGTCAGACTCAAAGCCTGTCACAAGTGGTGTCCCACAGGGCTCAGTCCTGGGCCCACTCTTGTTTGGCATCTACTTTTCCAAGTACAAGCAAACACAGGAGGGTTATGGCTGACAAAGTTTGCAGATGACTGCAAACTGGGCCATAGTAGAAAACACATCTGACACAGATATCCTTCAGAAGGGTCTCACAGAAACGGATAACTGGTGCCAGAGCCACGGCCTAAAGTTAAATGCCAAAAATGCATAGTCATACCCTTCGGGAAAACAAGGTTACCCCTAGCTACCAAATAGGTGGCAATCCACTGAGCACAGAAGAAGTTATCAGGGACCTGGGGACCCAGGTTGATAGTAGTCTGTCATTCGACACCCATGTAGCTAAAGTAGTTAGGAAGACCTTCTACATTGCCCACCTTATCATGAAGGGATTCTCATCTAGATCAAGGGAGGTCATAGTCTCCCTTTACTCATCACTCATCAGACCAATGATTGAGTACAATGCCCCATTCGGAATGTATCTGACCCGACACTTGCAGCAGCTGGAGAGGCCACAAAGTTCCTCACCAAAAGGATAAAGGGTCTCAAAATCTGTCCTATGCTGCCCGACTGAAAGAACTCCAGCTCTATTCAGTCGCCACCGCTTGCTCAGAGGTGACCTTTGCCTAACATACAAGGCCATGTCAAACCCAGATTTGATGAATATGCTTCACCTCAAAAATCTAGATCCATCAGAGCCACAAGGGCGGAGACTTAAACCTTGACACGGCTATTAATAGGACGTGCTGGAGGGATAGATTCATCACCCAAAGACTCCCTATGCTGTGGAACAAAATCCCGGTACATGTGAGGCAGAGCACCTCGCTGGCCTTGTTCAAGAGAAATCTTGACCAATGGATGGGAGATCGCAGATATACCCCAGGGATTACCTCAGTGTCACTGCTCGACAGAGGCACAGAAAAATAATGGGTATAGTTCCCCATACTAAAGGGGTGGCCTAAGCCACAAAACGATGGGCTAGGCTTGTAAATGCCCTCGGGCAGATAGCCTAGTATGAACCTATGAACCTATGAACCTATGATTACCTGCCTGTTCATCACCCCCAACTCTGGAAACCTTTCTGTTTCTGACACCCCATCCTTTTTACTGGAATCAGATTGTTTCAGACATATTTGGGTTCTGAAGGTAAACCAAAGTAAATATAACACTTCATTGGGAAAATCCCCTCCCTTCCACTGGATTCCCCCTTGCCCAGGTAACCAGATTCAATTTCTTCACAATATACACGGAATTCTGTCTCAAAAAAGTCTTAGAACTAGTGTCATTCAATCCCCCAAGGGAAGGTTATTATTCATAATTTATCTAGTTTTCAAGCCAGAAGGATCCTCGGGACCAGTGCTAGACCTTTCAGATCTAAACCCTTTTGTTTAGAAGTTCAAGATGTTATAACTTTACTATCTTGTACCACTATTCTCTGCACTGCCTTTCATGGTAAACCTGGATCTAAAAGACATCATCACATACCTATTGTCAAGCATTTCATAATAGTAGTAATTCATAATAGTAGTAAAACCTTATATGGTGTTACTGCAGCCTATGACAGTGGCATTCTATACTGTGGCCAATTTCTCTTCACTTTGTTCATAGCATATGAAGTAGTTCACCATCTAAGACTGGTGTATTGAGTGATCCAGCGGCTTGAATGTCAGAAACATGCAGATGGGGACTCAAATGACTGTAAACCCATCTGATCATCTGCTCCTGCTCAAAATTGAATATGAGTTCAGCAACACAGCTGCCGCAACATCTGCTCACTTCCTAGGAATGGATGCAAGCAAGTGCTTGCTGTGGACCCAGTAAGTGAAGAAAGAGAAATTGGAGGGTGCTTTTAGGTATCAGTATGGGAATACAGAGTGGAGTAGGGACAGGAATTTTTGTTTTAGAGAGTAATGAAATGTTATGGTTTAGAAGAAGATAGGGAATTTACATTTTACAGAGAGATGGGGACTTAAGGGTTGGGGAGGTGGGGATTTTAGGTTTAGAGAGAGATCGTGGACCAGAGGGTAGAGGGTATTTTAGGTTTAGGGCGAAGAAAGGAGACTTTAGGTTTAGTGAGTGATAAAAACATTAAGGTTTGGGTGGGGGTTGGGAATTTTCAGTTTACTGAGATACAGTGTGCAGGAAGTGTAAGGGAATTTAGGTTTAGGGAGTGATCTGGAATTGGGGGAGGAAGTAAAATGTAGGTTTAAGGAGCAATTGGGGCTTTAGGGGTGAGGGGGCCACGCATTTTAGGGTTAGTGATCTTGATTTATAACATGCTTGTGATGATGATAACTATTGTTATTGTTTAGTGTGTGTGTTTGCTCATTTTATTTGTTTTGTTGAGTGTGACAGAGGCGATGTGTGTGTGTGTGTGTGTGTGTGTGTGTGTGTGTGTGTGTGTGTTTCTTGTGTAACAGAGTAGGTATGTGTATGTATGTGTTGCTGTGTGAGAGCAGAGAGAAGGTCGGCATGTGTATGTGTGAGATAGAGAGAGAAAGAGATAGAGCAGAGAGAATGTAGGTGTCTATAATTTAAACTAGCAGTTCCGTTTGTTTCTGTGTGGAAGAGAAATTGTGTGTATGTAATTTAAACTAGTCATTCTGTTCATATCAAAGATAATGTGTGTGCATTGCTGTATGGAAAAGAACGTGTGTTTGTGTGTGTGTGTGTGTGTGTGTGTGTGTGTGTGTGTGTGTGTGTGTGTGTGTAAATAGGTATGTGTGTGTTTGCTGTATGAGACCAGAGAGAAGGTACATGTGTGTGTGTGAGAGAGAGAGAGAGAGAAGGTGTGTGTGTGTGTGTGTGTGTGTGTGTGTGTGTGTGTGTGTGTTTAACAGACCTCTGAACTGTCCTGATTTAGCAACAGTTTTGGTCTGTTTCTCCTAAAATTTGAGGTTTTTTGGCAAGTCAGAGGAGAGGACTGAAGTCAATAAATAATGACATATATATGAGTTTTAGACTTCTTATATTTCAAAATATGCCAACACAATCCTGCCATTCTAGCAACTTTCTAAGTTAAAAGGAGCAATACGTAAAAAATATATCCCTTTTTTTTGGGCCATTATATCCATATTATTTTAGGACTTATCCAGATTTCTTGCACTAAGAGGTTGAAATGTATGCCTACCTCTCAACTGTCCAGTTTTTTTTGCAGAATGTCCAGATTTTTGCCTCATATTTTTGTCTTACTCCTAACAAAATTTGTGGTTTTCTAGCAAATCACTGATGATTGAATTAACTAAATAGTGTCATATATTTGAGTTTCAGACTTCATTTCCTTCAGAAAATGCATGCTACAACAAATGCTGTTACTCTTAACACTTTCTAAATCTATAAGAGCAATATTTATAATCAGTCCCTATTTTGGCCACCCCCCCCCCATTATTTTATGCTTTGTCCAGATTTCATGTGCTAAGAGGTTGAGAGGTATGGAGGCATGGTATGTAATGCCACAGTTGCTGATTATTTGGTGCATTTTAAGGGGATAATAGGAGTTCTGCATTCCTGAGTATGTCCTCCCACTGTATAAGATACCTAGTAACTATGAACTTGTTGTCAGTTTCTTAGTCATTCTCTATTGCATAACTACCAGCATACCTCTCAACTGTACAGATCTTTACAGAATGTCTAGATTTTTGCCACATATTTTAGGTCTGTTTTTCATAAAATTTTGGTTTTCTGGCACATCACTGGCAACTCATTAAAGACTGAAGTTAGAAAATAATAACAGACATTTGTGTTTTAAACTTCATACCCTTCAGAAAATGTATGCTAAAGCAAAGCCTGTTATTCTATCAACTTTCTAAGTCAGTAATAGCAATATTTAAAAAAATGTCCCTATTTTTGGGCATCTGTCCCACTTTTACTTATGGCTTTGTCCAGATTTCTTCCTCTAAGAGGTTGAGAGGTATGACTACCAACTTACCACTGTTTGAATGTAACATAGGCAATTAATCCTTCAAGGGCAGTAGGCTCTGAATTTGTAGATAAAACACTGAAATGTAAAGTTGTTTCTAGTAGCAGCCTCTTCATTAGTTACAAATCTCTTTAATGTGGAATTATTCGGATGAGTTTTATCTCTGCAGAGACTGTGCTTATTGAGTGATACTGGTAGAGTGTAATGACAGAAGTTTGAGTGGGTTTTTATGGCTAAAATGTTCTGAAATGGGCAGTTTTGCCATTATTGGGTCATAGATTTTGTTTCATTGCTTACAGAAAAATGTTCAAAACAACAAATTTAAAACACAATCAGGAAGGTGAATCAAAGAACAGATACATGTATGCCCCAAAAATGTGTGCAAGGAGCCTATGGTTTGAAAATTTTATTTATTATTTATTTGACATGTGTTGACCAAAGTAGTCCGGCTGAGCTATTGCTCTTTTTCAGCAGAGGCCTGGGGAGAAAAGCTCCACAAGTATACATAGAAAAAAGCAGGGCAAGATGAGGCTAGTGAGGCAAATAAGTCTTTGTTTACCAGGGTCTGTGATTGGGCTATCCTTGTGAAACAGTATTACAATGACTGTTTTCCAGGCCTGTAGACTTCAATCAATGAAGAGGTTTAGATTAATGATTGTATTGCCACTGTTATTTGTGTACTTATGTGGATACTGGAATACTTGTCTTGTACAAGACATTACTGCAGTCAGTTTTGGCAGCTTCACTCAGCTGCCTCTTGCAAAGGCTGTAGCTCTGTACATATATTTAAGTACCTCTGCTCTTAGAGGCAACCATGTTAACATCATAATAAACCTGCTCTGGAAAGGATAGCTGCTTACATTATAAAAAACATGCAGGAAAATGCCTTTGACCTCACTGTTAAATGGTATGACTGACACTGGTTGTGTATCCTATGTACAAAAATACAGTTTGTTCACACGGATCTACTTCAGTAGATCGAACTTTTACAAATTCGAACCACATATGATCAAGTCCATATGTTTGAACTTGTAAAAGATTGAACACTGAAGAAAAAAAAAAAAAGAACAAAAAACAAAACTAAACGTCTGTAGCAGGGGGGCTATGCCCCACTGCACACCCCACCCTATTTAAATATACCAACTCCAAGATCGTACTACATTGCGGAAAAGGGAAATTTTCCCATTCCACACTGTACGGGGATCTCCATTCAGTCTGATCGAACTTTTACAAGTTCGAACATATGGGCTCGGCCATATGAGGTTCAAACTTGTAAATGTTCGATCTACCAAAGGGAGATTCACACAGAAGGAGTCCACATCCTACCTAAACCTGGCCATTACAGTATCTCTTAGGTAATCCTCAGTTCATCGTGAACTGATATACGACTTATTCATATATTCTGTTAGACCAGTTTTTTAGATATTTCATGTATTCCTACATTCCACCACAGCTTTTTTTAACAGCATCCTGTGGAAAGCCATCCACACATTTGTAATTCATGGATAAAAAAATCCTCACCTGATCTCTGAGCCATCCTGCTTTATCTTATGCTTGTACATTATTGCTCCCTTTAGGGTATTCAGAAAGGAAAACTAGCACATTTTATAAAGCTAAACTGTGCAGTAAGTGTTGCCATGCAGGGCATGTGCTTTTCAGAGATATCTGTAGCACAATCATGGTTGTATGAAAATTGGTGTGTTCAGTACTATATATTAATGACCATATATTGACATTCAAAGGCGGTGGCTTACAGAAATAAGTTAATCAGTAAACTAATATTTTTGTGTGCATTTATATTCTATATGCAGCATGCATATTTGTAAGATATCTGGTAATTATATATTAGGTTGATAAGTTCATAGGTATATACTAGGCATGCATCTCAAAAAAAACATTGATAAGCATAGCCAGCTAAGCCCAAGCACTGAGCGAGTTAAGCTCCATGGTCAAGAAGCACCATGCTGTATACCCCAAAGAGGATTTATGATTTCCAGGCTATTCATTCAGAATATTACTGAATATATACCATGTCTAGTATTGCCTGACATGCGTAGGAAGTTTATTCAATAAGTACAGGATTCCTTGGGAATAGAAATTTGTTGTGACAGCCATGTTCTATTTCTGTGTCTATAAAAGATTACAGTCTTTGTCGTGAGTATTCATGGTTGTGTGTATTTTGCAAAGCTATAAGAGGTCAAGCAGGATGGAATGGGCCATGTACCCTAATGATGGACATCACCCTGTCTGCTGAAGAATGGCATACAGAGCTGCACATACGAAAAATGCCATTTTGACCCTTGTTATAAGTATCACCATGAATAGTAGGCAACAGTAAGGATTGTGGAAGCATGTACAGCTCAGCAAACTCTGTGGCCTCAGTGTAAATATCATAACTTGGGGCTTTAAAACAGATTTTACATGTTATACATTAGGTACCATAACACATCGCAGGTAATGTCAGCATGTTCTACCAGGTGATATACAAGACAGGTGTTTCCATTCACATGGAAAAGCACCAGCAAGGTACCAGGTGATCTAACATACAGGAAGTTCCAGTCAACAAAAGTATTGTTGGAATGTGCAATGTGTGTCTTACAGGTAACACCCAGTTTCTGCAAATAAGAGACAACAATGTTAGATGTGGTAGAAGAGATTATTTTTAGCTGTCTTTCATAAGCGTTGTACTGCCATCTTCTTAATATCTTGATGTTCTCCCATGATGTCCTCGTCCATTGCACATAAGAAGTTGATGCATGCTAAATGAGCATAGAATGTGAGTGTGGGATATATGTTTGGGGTCCAAACTTCATCATTCCACTGTCTTCTTCAATACAGTCCTCACCTGAAGCTGGGTAAGAAGGGTACCCTTCTCATGGCAGAAAACTGCTCCGTCTTAAGTGCCAGTCTGTGATAAAACTGTGTGAGTGGACTTCTATGTTGTAGGCACAACGTTTGGTAGTGTTGTAGGCATTGTACTACATTCCATTCTGTGGCCCTGAGGCTGGAGCCAGGCACTGGTTCTTCACTTCCTGATCAGTCATAGGTGATCCTATTTATCCTTAGAATACTCTTATTTTAACCAGGTAAATGCTCCACCTATTCATTTACTTAAAAAAGCTTTTCAACTTACTTTCATACATACATACATACATAAATAAGTAAACAGACACACACACATTTCATGTGAAACTGTGATTTCATTTATTTAAAAAAATAAGCAAGCAGATACACAGGTCTCGTGTGAAGTCATAGTTTTATTTATTTGACTATGTTGCAATTAATGACTTATCTAGGCATACTTTGCTATTTTTATTAAATGTAACAGTTGTGCAGAGAAACTGTGTAAATTGCAGCTGAGAGCAAATGTGATATTTTGTTGCAAACAGACAATTTGCTGATCAATCATGACAATTCAATATGTCTGTAAAATACACTCATGAGTTTAAAGAATACAATTACACCTAAAAATAAAACAAAAATAAACATGAAGACATCCTTGAATATATAACACAGCCACTTGATTAAACAGTTTATTTATATTTACACATTTTACATACATGTAGATACACACAGATATTTTAGGCATGGGCAATAATGGCCTTGCAAATGTACCAGAACAGTCATTTCCATATAAGTGAAGAAGACGTTTTTAAAAAAAATGCTGAAGTAGTGCTTACTTTATATAATTAGAAATTGTATCCATGTGTCAGCTACTCTTACAGACAACAAGTTGCTATATCTATCATTCCTACAGCATCACCTACACAGATTGTCTGATTCTTTACTACTCCTTGATAACTCTAAACATTCATAGAGGTAGTTATCTCTAATTACTCTCTACTTAAAGATTTCCACTAAAATATCAATATGAGATGCAGTAAAAAGTTCAATATTTTAATCTTTTGTAATAGCTTCAATTTTCAGATCCACAAATGGCCTTGGTATATTTTCTATGTGCTCTTTCCAATATACTTAAGCTAATTTTATTATAAGATTTCTAAATTATTATTACATACTCTAATTTGGGTCTAGTGTAACTTACAATCCATCAGTTCATCATTTCTGATTTCCTAGAGTTAATATAAATCTTTTTTTTTTTTACAGTCTATAGATTTAAAAATGATCATTAACCAATTTGCTGATATGATCAGAAAAAAAAACATCAAAACTGGATCTACCTATATATCCAGGTTCTTAAATGAATCTACATTTTAAATCACTGTGTGCTGTGTTAAATACTCATCCTTCAACCTATCTCTCTCAAACCTCATAGGCTTTGCTGTTGATAAATTTATAAGCATACTATTCTCCTGTGCCCAAATGGTTTGAAGTACTCAAGTTATTTTGTCCTGTCTGTGACAGATGTAAGCTGTTTACCTATTTAGTTATCTGCATGCAGACACTGAAGCACTAGAAATTAAAAAGATAGATCAGAAAGACGTAAGGTAAAGACACATAAGCCACAGTGATAGGAACTGTAACCTAGAGATTCACCTGTCCAGTTAATGTGTCTTTGCCATGTCCTATTTGTAAGCCATGCAGCTATCCGTCTTACCAACGTTACATCAATAAATAGTTGTTCTAATGTAATGATCATTGTTTTGTGTATGATTTTATGAAAGGCTTACATTAAGTCTATATAAGTTATACCACACCACAAGTTGCCATTTATAACTGTTATGGCATTATTACAGATCATCATGTTGCAGTTAGTTATATATCTATTTTCAGCATATGCATGCTTATACAGAGTTTCAAGTCCTAGTATTATTAATGCCAATTATACATTATGTAAAATAACCTTCTCCATTACTTTTCCATAAGAACAAAATAAATGTATGGGTCTCTGTGACTCTGGGTTTGTACTGTTACCTTGTCCCTTAAATATGGGTTGAACAAGTGCATGTCTCCAATATTAAGTTATGGGTTTCTGTGACTCTGGGTTTGTCATGTTCCTCTGTCCCCTAAATATGGGTTGCACAAGTGCATGTCCCCAATCTTAAGTTATGGGTCTATGCAACTCTAGGGTTGTCCTATTCCCCTTTCCCTTAAACATGGGTGGAACAAGTGCACATATCCAGTCCTGAGGAATCTCCTCATACTTTACTGACCTGGTGAATAACAAATACAATGATTCTATGAGTTCACACTGAAGTGTTCTCAGGTCATTGTTGCTAATTCTATTTCATCCCTGTCCTTTGTGTCCAACGTGTGCATATTTATGTTTTAATATAATTTCATTTCATTATCTGAAGTTAACAGGATGTTATTAGCACAAATTTTCACCACCTTTGCGTGACCAAAACTGTTTTGAATATTTTGTAAAAGTATTTATAATCTGTTGTGTTAGACTGTAGGTGTGTGTGTGTGTGTGTGTGTGTATATATACATATATATATATATATATATATATATATATATATATATATATATATATATATTTATATACAGTCAGAGACTGAAAGTGGTTTACTATCAAAATGTGGAAAATCAAAATTATTTTCTACGTTTTGATCGAATCAGTTTGATGAAATTAGCATTAACAAATCACCAAAATTTTGGAAATGGTAACACAGAATTGACATTTGGACACCGGAAGTTTCAATGTCGAAAGTCTGTTTTACCGGTAATGTTTTTGTAGGTGGCCAAGCCCTCCTGTGCCCCCCACACCCCCTACATATTTTATATTCCAACTTCAAGATCACACTGTAGTGAAAAGAGGGTACATTTCCCAATCCCCATTGTACTGCGATCTGTTATCAGAACTTCGATTCCACATTAGCGAATGCACATTACCATTCTCTAATGTGGAACTGAACATTTTTCAGATTGGCGTTATGAAAACATGAAAACAGCCTTTCGACCTTCCCAGCTTCGCGTAAGTGCCAATCTAAATTTTGGCTGTAAACAATATATATATATATATATATATATATATATATATATATATATATATATATAATGATTTTCTATTATGCGCAATATATTTATATGTTTTTTCAAAATTTTCCTGATCTTGTCTCACACTATGTTTAATCTGTCTGCCCAGTTTTGTTAGTTTGGTCTTCAAAGTTATAGCTCTAGTTTGCCCTCACATCCATTTCTTATATGTTTATCTATCACAGATTCATAGATTAATACTAGGCTAACTGCCCTTGAGGGCCATTTTAAGCTTAGCCAATTACCCCATGTGAAAATCAAATCCTGCACCTTGTGTCTGTAAGGTAAACACCTTAACTATTATGCCAACCTCCCACATCTTGCTTGAATTCCACTTCTGCATTTTGCCAAATTGTTTGACATTCCTTCAGAAAGTGGTATAGTATTTTATTCTATTTTCCATTTTCTGTTTGTGTCTTGTACAGTGCAGGTCAGGTTGTGATTGGTTACCACTCTGAAATTAATATGTAAAGAAACAAATAAGTAAAGAACAGAATAATGGGAATAAATTAAATGATTTCATACAGAGATTAAGTTTAATTCATGGTACCTTAGAGTAGGGGTGTCAAACCAGTGGTCAGTTGGCCGCATACTCGCATACTGCCCTGGATAGCTAGTAATGCTGCCCCCAAGCCACCAAATCACATAAGAACGTTAAGTGCAGTTTGCAATCATTGCAAACTGTACTTAATATTGTTACGTGATTTGACCCGATTGTGCAGCAATTCAGAGTACAGCAGCACTTATCTGGAGTGGGCTGTACAATCTGGCAAGCACTAAGACCCAGGACTGTGAAGTCAAGCAGCCTGTCACATGTATGACACAGCTGCTGAATTGTCCTCTTACTGTCCAATTCTCTTCCCATGCTCTAGTTACGAGGGACAGACAGAGAGAGTGGAAAGACAGCAATCGGGTTAGACACTTTTCACCTGCATCCTCGTACGGAACATTTCTTTTGTCCCTATACCCATGTAAGCTAATCCTACCAAAACTTTACACTTCTTTCTGATTTCCATCTTTCCTACATTAAGTGGACTAATTTTATAAGTAAGGGTTTAATTAGGTTTTGTGGTGTCTGTATTCTTTTTTGCAAGGTTGTGTAACTGTGTAGCTGTGAGATGCTTGTGGGTTGTACTTCCATTCATGCCAGGTATTCTCTTTGAGGATTAGGAGGGCTTTCAGTTCATTTGTTAAAAAGAAGTTGTTTTACTTCAAAATGAGAGCTGTTTGTCCCTTCCTCAGTTTCTGTTTATATTTTTCTTCAGAGAAGTTTGGCTTCTCTACTGTCCGAATTTTTGCAGAATGCCCAAATGTTTACCTCGTATTATCGGTTCATTCCTCATTAAATTTGCAGTTTTGTGACAAATCATTATGGACAGATGTTACTTTTAGTTTAAGTCTTCAGATAATACTGAAAATGCATTCTAATACATAACTTATTTCTAAGTTTATAAGAGCAATAATTAAAAACTGTCCCTGGTTTTGGATCTTTGTCCATCCATTATTTTTAGCTTGTGCATACATGGGCAACTACTGGAAGGGTCGTTTGGGCTGATATTTGAATTTGTTATCTTTACAAGTTTCTGCATACATGGGCGAACTAATAGTGGGGTTGTGGGTGACATATTTCATTTTCATGTCATTTAAATGCTTGCACCTACCTACATTGCTGAAGTACTGGAGGGGTCATTGGGAAAAGGTTTCATTTTGGTGTCATTTCAGTGCTTGTGCACACATGGGCAAAGTACTGGGAGGGTCATTGGGGAAATGTTTTATTTTGATGTCATTTAAGTGCTTGTGGATACATGGGCAAACTACTGGAGGGTTCGTTTGAGCTAATGTTTCATTTTGATGTCATATAACTGCTTATGCATATAAGAAAAACTACTGGTATGTGTTTTTTGGGCTAATGTTTCATTTTGGTGTAATTTAGGAGTTGGTGGATACATGAGCAAAATAATAGAGGGGTTGTGACTGAAATATTTCATTTTCCTGTTATTTAATTGCTTGTACCTACATGGGCAAACGACTGGAGGAGGTCACTGGGGAAAAGGTTACATTTTGGTGTCATTTCAGTGCTTGTGCATACATGGGCAAACTACTGGAGGGTTCATTTGCGCTAATGTTTCATTTTGATGTCATGTAACTGCTTATGCATGTGTAGTCACACTGCTAGAGGGCATCCTGTAGGAAAGGTTTCATTTTGATATCAAAGTGCCAGTACATACATGGGGAATCTACTGATGGGGTCTTTGAGGGAAATGTTTCACTTTGGTGTCATAACTGTTTGTGCATACATGGCCAGACTACTAGAGGGGTCATTTGCTTAAGGGCTTCTGCATACTTTGGCGGGAGAACCTCTCCTCTGAGTTGGGCAGAGGTCTGAGAATAGTTAAGATTTGAAGTTGAACAATGGTATTACAACAAAAAGTGGCAAAAAACCTTTTCATTTT
>NC_056746.1:774568222-774670722 GCF_019279795.1 Protopterus annectens | reverse complement strand
GTTTTAACTTTTTTATAATTAAATATAATTAGGAAATGTTGGTAAAGATTTTAAATGTATGTTTAGGTAAAGGGAAAATTAACTTTTTAGTATAAAAATATAAATTTATCTATGGATAGAAAGTGAGCTTTGCTTTGTTTGTTTGTTTTTTTATGCAATATATTGGAAGTGTGGTTCTTGTAGTGCAAAGGATTTTTTAGTAATTTTTAGTAATGATTGGAATCAATTAAGGTTGATTGTTTAATTATCAAAGGTATATAAACCAACTATGAAGTATTTTGTATTGTTTGTCTGATGAAGGAGTGACACTGTGCCCTCCGAAAGCATTTTTGCTAACAAAATAAAGCAGTTACTTTATTGGGGAAGCGTTCTCAAGCTCTCTCTTTTTTGCTTTTATTAGATTCACTAAAGACCTAGACACTGTATGAATCTGCTAGGGAAATCACAAATCTCATTCAGATTTATTATGGTTACTAGAGAGACCCTAGCTCAATATCTATGAATGAATGGTCCACAGGTACATATTACCTGCCCCTTGTCTATATTACTCACTGTTTTAAGACCATCTTTTTAAAGCAATCATCTGTTGCAGACAAGGATTGATAGAGTACCACTTTGCACTTGCAAGTCAGGTAAAATCCATTATATACATTTATATATAAAGTTGAAAGCATGCAAATACTTGTAACTTGATTGAAGCATGATATGCAAAAGACTATGCAAACTAGAAGTTGACTCCTACTTTTTAGGGTAAAACAGGTTTTATCATACATTATTTTCTACAAATTAATATATATACTCTTAAGATTTTTTTGTTGATTATAAGTTGAAATAAAAGATTAAACTATGCACTGTGTTACATATAATACATTATTCCTCAAAACTCAAGCAAAGTTTTGTTTGTTGGAATACTTTAGTTTAGTTGCAATGTAACTTATGTTCCAAATGACGGGTGATTTGGTTTGAGTTGTTAAACATGTACAATTAATTATATAGTAAAAGGACGGAATATACTCTGAAACTCATAAAATGTAAGCTTTTTTGAAAAACATTTAATAGTTGAGTTGATACTGGATTGTTGAACCTCTTCACACTGAATTATTTGCAAAAGGGTTATGTAGTTACTACCTTCTCACATCAGAATCTCTTGTTAAAATCAAACTGGTTACAATTCAAAGAAAATCATAAATGTGTTGACCACAAAACAATTATATCAGTTAAGAAGTGATGAAACACAAAACTGAAAGGTTTTGTAATTAATTAAATTGGTGTTGAGAATTGAGTTAAGACTATCTCTACTCAATGGAGATATAGTTATCTGCTGCAAACTTAAAAGAACTCCAGTAAAATTTTAAGGAGCTCAAGAAAAACATTTGGTTGTAAGGCATGAAGGTTAATCTGATAGATATTCTATTATCTATCAGATTGGGAATGTTTAACATTCCATGGTCATTAGAAAGTTTTTTGAAATGTTGGAATTTTTTGTTATATATAGTTTTTATGTATTGTTTAAGTTCTTGCATTTTCACCAGCCTGAGTGTGATCATAATCTATACTTCTCAGTAAAAGCAACCAATCTGACATTAATATTTAAGGAAGATAAAAACAGTCTGCGATCTCAATATTATGGAAGATTCCTGAGTTCTATTTATATGTTTGTCCTTCAGATTTAATTAATGAGTAGAGACCTGTCATTTTTATCCCTTAACTTTAATGGTTTGAATAATCCAGGGAAGAGATCTAATCTATTGAGGTACTTAAAATTAAACAAACAGCAGGTATTTTTTTTTCAAGAAACTCATTTTAAAACAGAAGATAAACATATTTGGTGTCCAAATTAATATTTAATGATATCACATTCATCATACAAATCAAAAACTAGAGGAGTAATGATTCTTTGGAAGAAAGACATTATATTTCCCCAAATTATCTTTAATTATGAAGATGAAGAAGATTTAATGGCATTAGTCACGTTGAAATTTACCAACAGAATTTGGACACTGGTGAATTTATATTGGTTTCCTGGCATAGGGACTAAGACAGTTAAAAAGCATCTAGACTTTATTAGTAATTCTTACAAATGTAATTTAATAGTAGGAGGAGACTTTAATTGTATATTGAACAATTCTGAGACCACAAAGCTAAGAAATCTTCATCTTGTTCCCACAGCAAAAATATTTAAAAAAATGGAGTGAAACCCTTAATTTAATCAACACTTTTACTTTCAAAGAAGATAATTCACTATTATTCTCACATCAAGATTTTAGATTTAGAACACAAACTAGAATTAATAAACTACTTATCTCAGAGGAGTTGAACACTAAAATAATAAAATTTTCAATAATCCCTTGCCCTTTATCTGATCATAATTCTCTCATTTTAAAACTTCAAACAGATTTTAAAAAACTAACTCACATAACAAGAATACCAGCTTATATCACAAAATTAAAAGAATTTAAACATTGGTTAGAATCAGAACTACAATTTTTTTAGGCACTAACTACTCTAAAGAGATAAACATAGTCATGATACGGGATGCTTTTAAAGCTTATATATATGGCAAAACTCTTACATGGTTTAAAAATAAATCAAAAGAATGGGAATCAGAACTACATAATATACAAAAACAGCTAATAAAGGCAAAAAACAAGGATCTAACACCTATGTCTAATACTAAAATGATAATTGATAAACTAAATAAAAAATATAATGAAATCTTAACAAGACTAATTTGGCTTTAGAAAAATTAAAATTAAATGCATATTCCACATCTCCTAGACATCTTCATAACCTAGCTCTAAGAGCTAAAAAACAATCCAAAGTAAATAACATAATCAACATTTTTCATGATGGTAAAAATAATAGAAAAGTTTCAGACATAAGTGATACACTTGACACTTTCAAGTATCACTATACAAAACATTTTGGAATTATAAATTCTCATAGTAATATTTCAAATTTAGATCTAATTTCTTCTAATATTAAGAAAATCCAGAAACATTAAAACTAGAATTACAGAAACCAATCTCACACAAAGATATTACATAAAATATTAAGAAAAGCAAAGGTAATAAAGCTCCAGGAATCGATGGTATTATAACTGAATTCTATAAAATGTTTCCAACTTCCATAATCTCACTATTTCATGAAACTTTACTCGAAATCCAAACACATAATTCAATTCCACCTTCTTGGCGTTACTCCTTAATCACACCCATCATAAAAGAGAATAGACTCTACATTATGTAGTTTCTATAGACCTATTTCTCTTCTCAATATTGATTATAAAATATTTATGTCAATCCTTGTCAACAGAATAAAAAAAAAATCATACCCCATATTCAAACTGGTTTTATCCATAACAGGTGAACTAATGATAATATTCAAAGAATTCTAACTATAATTGACATCTTAAATAGAAATAATCAGGAAGCATTATTAACTGCCCTTGATATAGAAAAAGCATTTGACTCTTTAAAATGGGACTATTTATTTAAAATATTAGATCTCTATGAATTTCCTCACACCTTAATTTCACTGATAAAAGACATCTATAAAAATAACCTAGCATATGTAAAACTTGGCCCTTTCACCTCTGAGTCAATTGTTATTACAAAACAAGGATGTCCCCTTTCCCCACTTTTATTTGCTCTAGCAATTGAACCTTTTGCTTCTTCAATCCGATTAAACCCTGTAATAAAAGGTATTGATATATATGGACAATATAATTCTAAAATTATGCTGTTCGGAGATGATGTACTTCTCACATTGACTTATTCAAACAAATCTTGAGAGGAATTGAATGTTCAGGTAGAAAAATTTTATTCAGTCTCAGGTCTACTTTTTAATAAAGCTAAATCCAATTACCTAGTGTTGAACAAAAAGAATAAAATCTTAGTAGATGAAAATCACATAATTGGTAAACAAGTACCCACTCTAAATTACTTAGGTATTATTTTATGCAATAACATAGAAGAAATACTAAATATTAACTATAACAATATCATAAATTTCCTAAATATTTATATCATAAAATGGAACAAAATTAATCTGCACTTTGAAGACAGATAATTAATAAAAATTATATTATTACCGAAAATTCTCTACATAGCACAAGCTATTCCCAGGATTCCAGACAAACTTATACTAAAAAAAAAAATAAACTCATGTTTATTAAAATTCCTTTGGTATCCTAATAGAAACAGAATAGCTATCTCACATCATATCAGACCCTGGGAACAAGGAGAAATTAACTTTCCAGATGTAGAAACTTACATTAGAGCATCCATCTTAAAAATTGTCATCAATTGGACAGATCCTAGCTAATCCTCCAATTGGAAAAAAATATTTACTATTATTCTTTTGAATGAAATTTCTTTGATAAAAAGTGCTATGTTAGACGGATATTATAATATACGTTGGCATATTTTATGTATATGTATCCTATATAACAGAACAAAACTAATTTGACTTTTATAAATTATATCTTTAACATATTTAAAAAATTTATTATGTCCAATCCAGACTTAAAGACTTGGATGAATATTCTAACTCCTTTTAGCTCTACAAAGGGTTTTCTAAACAAAATACATAACAATGTTTTCATTTTATGGGAAACTAAAAATTTTATTTGTTGGCACTATTGTATTAAAGATTTAAAACCAATGGATAGTCAACAAATAGCCAATACTTATAATTTATCCTCTTCTGACTGGTTATTATTTCAAAATATTGTGTAGAACAATTAGTACTTCTCCTTTTAAAGATATGCCAAACTTCATAAAATTTATACATGAAATCATATATGATAACCTCAATTGGAAAAACACAATTTCAAATATATATACATTATTAATAAATTATAAAGTTAAACCTAAGCAAAATTATTGGAATTTTATTACTAAAGGGCACTCTATCAATTTACCTCCAGAAAATAAAACTAATCTTTTGTACTCTGTTAAATTAACATCTAACACTCAATTCTGGAGAATATATACTTGGAACTTTCTGCACAGATCATTCTATACACCTAATAGACTAAGCAAATTTACTTCTTCCAATAACTTAATATGTTGGAGATGTTTGCAAACTTGTAAAGCAGACTGGATACATATTTTCTATGATTGCATAAACTTAAAAAATATTGGGATGACATTAGAAATTTTCTGCAAGCTTTATATTTAGACAATTTTGTATTAACAAAATCTTTAATCTTCCTGAATGTTACTGAAAAACTAGAAACGAATAGGAAAGATTCATATTTGTTATGGACTATTCTAGCAGTGACTAGCTAATATATTTCTAGGAAATGGCTTTCCAAATCTGAACCAACGTTCGAAGAATTTTTGAACCTTCTAAATGAAACAGCATCGATGGAAGTAAAAGTAAAAGAGTCAAAAATTATTCCTAAGAAATGGAACAACAACCCATGGAAGAAGGTAACTCATCTTATCAAAATTTTGAGAATGGATTCAGTCTCTTCTTGAAAGCTCGATATCTAGAAATTGAAAGATAAACTTATATCTAAAATATCTGCATATTTGACTCAGATTGGTTTAATATATAAATTATACTCAGGCCATTGTATATAATGTAAATATTCAGTTAATCTTGTTATTATTTACATCTTGATTTTTCTTTTGGATAATTTACAAGCAGTCTTTGTTACAACTTCAAAAAAATCAATAAAATCTTATGAGTAAAAAAAAAAAAAAAATTAACATCTGCATATACTGAAAAAAAAACAAGCACTTATACCACAAAACAATTCAACTATGGATACATACTTCCAGGTTTGTGAAATTGAGATCTCGAAGAAGTTAAATGAGCCAAGACACTTTTTTCACAAAGTCTGTGACAACTAAAGGTAACCAAGGATATTGTGATAACACGTGCCGACAAAAGGGGTGCCATCATTTTCATAAACTGACATCATTACTTCAACAAAATGACTCATTTACTTTCTGATGAAAACACTAACAGCAAGATGAACAGACTACAAGTGAATAATATTATTAGAAATATACAGGAGAAATTGAGAACCCTTTTAGTTACAACAAGATTACTCAGGATCTAGTTTATAACAGATCACCTATTATTCTAAGCACTAATGGGCTTCCTAAAGTTCATAAAATAAGATATGATCCCCTGATGTATCCCATTGTATCAGGGAATGGTTGGGCAATGGAGCCCATTTCCACCTATACTGAACAGCAACTTAAACAAGTTCTGATTAGGGCACTAGCGGTAAATAAAGATGCAAGACATTTTTTGCAGACATTATCTGAATATATGTACAATCGAGAGAATATCGCTCCAAGCATGATGGTTACACTAAATGTTTAGAGTCTGTTTACAGTCATTCCAAACGGCTATGGAATATCTGCGATTAAGAACTTTTTAAGGGACAACAGCAACTTTGGCATTGATAAAACTGACCTGGTAGGTCTTTTACTGGATCTAGACCTAGGGAATAATTTTTCTGTTTTTGATAAGGAAATTTATTGGCAAAAATGGGCCGTCTCAATGGGCACCCCTTGCACCAATAGTTATGACAGTCTTGTATCAGCCTATTGGGAGTCTGCATTCATCTAAAAAATTATCCTTTCTTGCCAGCTTTAAAGTTTTATAAAAGATTTGTGGGCAACAATTATTTTTTATGGGATGACATGAAGGAATATTTTCACCACAATGTACTAACACATAAGGCAGGTGCAGAAGGCCAAAAAAAAAATATGTCAAAATCAAAAAGAGGCCAGCACCAACGCTGAAGAAGGCCTTGTTGCCAAAATCTGTCTGATTCTTTTGGTTATGCCACAATAAACAGATGTATATTCACTCCTTGGTGCTGGCCTCTCTTTGATTATGACATGAAGGAATGCTTGAAGAATTTTGTTCAATGCCTGGAAACAACTACAGATTTTCTTAAGTTTACAATGCATTGTTCTGATTTCAAAATTGACTGTATACTAACTCAGAAGGTAACATCAGTACAGAACTGTATAGGAAAGAATGCTGGAAAAACAACTCCCTACACAGGACAAGTATGCATCCCCAACATATTTTCCCCAAATGTGATTAAAAATCAGTTATTGCGAGCCTCAAGATTACATACAGAAGCGGCTCAATATCGGGAAGCTTTGTTCAATATGGGACACAGATTCAGAGATACAGGATATACACAAGAAGAAATAAATAAACAGATGACCATGGTCACAACAGTGAGGAACAACAAAGGCAAACCTTTCTTCTCTGAACAAACACAGACTACAGAAAAAATGAATAATACAGACTACAAGAATATAATTGTTCTCACATATGCAAGTGATATTAAACATATATACAATATAATAAAGAACAACTGGAAGATTACAAAGACAATCTTAATTTAAAAGATATTGTAGGTGATGTGCCATCATTCAGCTTTAAGAGAAAACAAAATCTCAAACAAGACTTATGCTGTAACACGCACCTAATTGAGAATGTGAAATCAGAAAGGGTAGGCACCTTTCCATGTAGGATGTGTTCCTCATGTAGGTATATTTCTGACAATAATGAGTTTTTGCATCCAATACATAAAAAGAGATACAGTAGCAGCACATATGCTGACTTGAAAACTAGACATGTGATTAATATTGCCACTTGCAACTCATGTGACAGATTTTATGTAGGTAAAACTGATAGCTTAAAGAATGAATATCTAAGCACATGAGTGATACTTGCTTCAATGACACAAAAAGACCTCTAACTAAAAATGTTAACTTGAATCTGGGACATAGTTTTTAATTTATGGTCATACAAGTTGTACAAGACAACATTCCTGCAGGAAATATTACTGAAAGAACTGAACGAGAGGAAATTAAGTGGATAGCTGAACTCCAGGCTGAGAGACCTGGCTTGAATGGCAACATACCTTTTAATCCTGCTCTTAAAGGGCATAGGCTTTGTAGATAGCTTTGAACGCTTTTGTGGATGGAAGCACATGACTTGCTTCAGTAGACGTGTTTGCCTAAACAGAAAGTGATTGGATAATAGATTTCTAAGGGTCTATATTATATGCTCGAAGAGACTTTTCTTCGAACATATAATCATCGACACATAAAGAGTGAACGCTCTAAATTGTGAAGGGCCACGTCCGTGAATTTCTTCCTCGGGGAAAAAATTCAGTTGGTCATTATTGGGAATTGCCCTTTTTTCCCCCAACGCAGAGCGATCTCAGAGTTGGTATATTTAGTTGGGGGGCAGAGCCCCCACTTGATTAGGGTTTTGAAGTTTGCGTTTTTTGTGTACACCCCGTGAATTTTTTCCCAAGGAAAAAATTTACAGACGTGGCCATTCGCACTTTAGAATGTTTGCTCTTTAGGTGTCGATGATTATATGTTCGAAGAAAAGTCTCTTCAAGCATATAATATAGACCCGATTTTTAAATATCTTGGCTATTGGATTAACAGATCTGAAGAAGGCTTGGGAACATCCTGAAAGCGCTAATCTCATTCACATTTTTATCTTGTTTTACTTGTTTTTACTCCATCATTAAAATACAAAGTATATGCCGTGGTGACCTTTGTTTTTAGTACTATATCTATATAGATGTGTGCATGTGTGCGTGCAATATAGGGGCATACAATTTATTTATAATAGGGTTAACATAGTAGAGTTAAGCATCATTAATTTATGCATTCTAGTAAATGCTACTTAATGTTTCAATTATTTACTGTCACACATTGGCTATGTAATGCAAATATAATCTTTGTCAATAGCTTTATGTCAGTATTTTTTCTTAGTATTGCTAAGTGCGTTTATTATTGTTATTGTCTTTGTGTTTTTAATTTCTCCAAGTCTTTTGGGTTTCTATTACAATGACAGGAATGGAACCCATTCCTAAGTCAAAGTACGATTAAAGTTCAAGAAATCAGTATTGTTTCAGTCTTTGATGTCAGCCAAAAGTGCTCTTCACAGCACACATAATGCGGCCAGTAATGACTCCTTCTGCAATTCATATGGAGTTACATGTATTGGTAACATATCTAAATATGATTGTAGATTTATTTTTATAAGAGCCATTGTTCCTACTACTAATGGAACTATCTGGGTATCTTTCTTCCACATTGCTCTCATTTCTGAATGCAAATCCTGACATTTTATAACTTTGTGTCTCTCTGTACGCAAGATACTGTAGTCACTGGGTGTAGCGATTTCAAAGATCAATGCTACTTTTGTCTTCTTTCCATGGACCACTGCATCTGGTTTTCTCGCACCTATCTTTTGAACAGTTGGTAATGGGTGATCCCATATGATGTAGACTTCATCATTTTCTATAATGCTGTGTGGCTCATGTTTCTAGTGTTTTTCAGCTACTTCAATACCATAATGTTTACACAATCCCCAGTGCAACAGTCTTGCCACATTATTACACCTTTCAGTACACAGTCCTTCTGCCTTTAGTATATCACACCCAGCAACGAGGTATGCGACTGTTTCCAATTCTGTTTTACAAAACTAACATTTGTCTGTTTCTCCCACATGTTCAATGGACTTTGTAAACCAACCTATGTGTAGCCCACTGTCTTGGGTTGCAAATATTAACCTTTCATCTTTTGGTTTGAATTCACCTCTCGCTAATCATTCTTGAGTTCAAGCCTGATCAACATGAGGTTCTTCCAGAAGTTTTCTATACTTGCAACTATATTTATGCATTTTCCACATTTCTTGCCTTCTCATCTGATCCTTCACCTTATATTCTTTCTTTTGTTTTTTGGCACATTCAGTTGCCACCTTATTTTTGCCTACTTCTGGTTTGATTTACATTCCTGCTTGACATCGATGTGCTTCTGCTAAACTATGCAGGAAAGTCATCGTAGATTTATTCTCTTCATGTTTCAAAACTTTCACTATGTTTGGGTCCAGTGAGGTCAGCAAATATGTGTGTAGTCCCATGAGTGCTGATCTATACATGTAATCAATTTCAAGAAGGCCCATATCTCTTTTGGAACGGTGACTATATAATTTTGGTATGCACTGCTTTTTATAAATCATTTGGTGAGCATGAAGCATCCTTCTTGTTTCCCTATATTATCTATCTAACACATTCTGGGGCCAGTCAATCACGCCAAAACTGTAAGTTAGGACAGGAAGAGCAAATTGGTTTATAGCTTGAATTTTGTTCCTAGATGTCAACGCTGTTTTCAGGATTAATTTAAGTCTTCTTAAATATTCCCTACTAAGTTTTATTCAAATTTGTTCATGTTTTATTGTTGATCCTTCATCATTTCCCAAATATTTATATACTCCCTCTTGCTCAAGTTCTTTTATATCACATTCTTGTTCCAAACTGATGTTTTCTTGGTTCTGCAGTTTTCCTGCTTTAAAGGTTGCTTTTGCACACTTATCAAGAACAAATGACATTCTTATATAAGTTTTAACTACTTGCAGTTGTGCTTTAAGTTCCTCATCTGATGAACTATACAGTTTTAAATCATCAGCAAAGAGAAGATGAGATGTCTTTTGGTTTCTAGGAGCCAAATTATAGCCATGGCCTAATCTGTTAAGTATACAGTTTTTTTTATTTTTATTTTTTTATTTTTATTTTACATTTGTTGACCGGGATAGTCCGACTGGATGTATGTCAATTTTCAGCGGAGGCCCGGGGAGAAAAGCTCCAAGGGTAAGCAGATACAGCATTACATAATACCAGCATTACATATTACAAACAGATTATTTACAGAGATTACATAAGTAAGCAAGTTAAACAAGTTCCACAGGTTAAAGTTAGTCCTGAGCACAAGTCAGGATTAAATTAAATTACACAGTAAACTGGTTAACAGATTTCTACACATTCGAGTTAGCCAGGCTTGATACATTGACATAAGTGACAAATGTTGTTTGAGTCTAGTTTTAAATTGACCCAAGGTGGAAAGTAAGGTCAATGGGTTAAGGGCAATACAGAATTGCAGAGTTGACAGGAGGGCAATACAGAATTGCAGAGTTGACAGGGCGTCACCCTGGAATATCCCCCTTTGGACTGTTATCCCTGGAATAATAATTTGTCCTTTATCATGGCTTAATTGCAAAATGGCACTCTTTTATCCATGAATGAGGGATACTATTGTCACTCGTTCGCTCAAGATAAAACTGATGAACAGTTGTGGGTTTGGTTCAAACAGCTTATTATATACAAACATCAGGAATGAAGCTTAGTAACTTAAACTTAAATAAACTTATAAACAGACAGACTACTGCACTCACTCATGTTAACACTTTGGCTGTTCTCTCAAAATGGCAGTGCTGCCTGCACGTGCTCTCTATTTATATGCATGTGCCCTCACTTGAAATGCATCTTAAAGTTACAGCACGTGCTCTGTTCTACATCCTCACTGAAAATGAAAACATTCATCGACATGCAATTATACAGAAATGATCTTTTGACATGCAATTATACAGAACGGATTATTTGACATGCAAACATACAGAACTAAACACAAAGAGGACAATCATGTCCAGGATGCTGTGTATTTCATGCCAGGTCTAGAAATATGACCTGATCGTGTGACATAAAAATTGGAACTGGGTCTAACAATGGGGACTGTCTTTAATGAATGTTCAACTTCAGGGACATCTGTGACATCATCAGGAATGGGAATAGGTACTGAGACTTGTTCTTCAACAGGAACATGACCTGGATTGCTCTGAGATCTATAGTCTGTATCACTGCGATGCTGCTATATCATTTCAGACACCGGAAGAAGATGCCTGTGACTTATCCTGCATTATGTACCTTCAGATTCCACTAAGTAGGATCTTGGCCTGGCACATACACCTCTCATTTGACCAATTTGATCAAAACCTTTTGCTGTTTGTATCCACACTGTCTCTCCTTCTTTCAACGGATTAAGAAATCTGCTCATTTTATCACAGCTGAACTTCTGAACAGAACACTTTTTAAAAAGTTGGGGTTTGATTGCTCTGGTGTTTTTAGCATTAGTCACCAACAAACTGGAACTCATAGGCAAGGTTGTTCTGGTTTTCCTAGATAGAAGTCTCTGAGCAGGCTAGCCAAGTAAGTTGTCATGGAGTATATTTCTGAGATTAAGCAAATTCAAGAAGATATTTCTGTATTGTCAAGCTTTGACCTTTGAAGTAATTGCCTTGCACTTTGTACAGCATGCTCAGCTAGGCCGTTTGAATGTGGGCATTCCAGACTGCAATAGCAATATGGATAAAGTCCTACTCTTTTGCAAATTGTGAAATAGCTGACTGGTAAACTGGGTACCGTTGTCAGAAATAACTTTGTGCAGACTACCATGGACAGAGAAATCACATTTCAACTTAGTAAAAACAATGCTAGACATTAGGTTAGGTAGCAGATCGATCTCAAACCAGTTCAAATAAGAGTCTACAAACACTAAGTAATTCTGATTGTTCCACTTAAATATGTCAGGTGTTACTATTGACCAAGGTAGTTCAGGAATCTGGCTTAGCTGAAGCGGCTCTTTTTGCAAATTTGGTTTAGTACTATTGCATACTGAATAAGATGAAAGTACTTTATCAATGTCTTTCGACAGAGAAGGCCAAAATACTAGTCCCACCCTTCTTTTGGTAGCTTCGGAACCTGGGTGGCCACGATGCAAAATCTGGATGTACTCATGTTGTAAGGAAGTAGGAACAATTACTTTAGGACCTTTGAAAATGATGCCATCTTCCATCAACATCTCATTTCTGTAAGGAAAATATAGTTGCACTTCTGGTGGTACACAAGATTGAGTTGACGGCCATCCAACACTGATGTAGTGGTTGAGATTTTGCAAAAGTGGATCAGTCTTTGTATGATCTCTTAGCTCAAGTCTTGTGGCAGAACAATTAAGCACTTCCATGACATCGAAGTTAAAATTCCCTGCATCAAGCTTTTCTGTGGTATTTCTGGGTGATCTGGATAAGGCATCAGCCAGATAAAAAGTCTTTTTGTACAGACCATTTTGAAGTTGTACTTTTGTAAGCTGAGCATCATTCTTTGTAGTCTTGCTGGAGCTGTCTGCATAGGCTTCTTTAAAATAGTGACTGAAGGTTGATGATCAGTCTCGATCTGGATAGCTCGGCCATAAATAAAATCACTGAACTTTGAACATGAGAACACAATTGCCAAAAATTCCTTCTAAATCTGATCATACTGCATCTCAGTTTGGGTAAGAGTTCTAGATGCATAGAATACAGGTCTGCCCTCTTGAAGAATGACTGCACCAAGACTGAACTTTAAAGCACCACAGGAAAGAATTACTGGTTTGTGGACATCATAGTATTTCAGCGTAGGTGACCTGTTTGAGGTCATCAAATGCTCTCTGGTGTTATTCCAGTCATGACCAGGCAACATTTTTGCGCATCAGCTCTCTTAAAGGTGCTGATAATTCACTGAGGTCTGGTATAAACTTGCTCAAATAGTTAACCATACCAAGAAAATGCTGTAAGGCTTGGACATTGTCTGGAGTTGGCATCTCAAGAATGTCTGTTTGGAAGGATCTGGTTGAAAGCCTGACTTGGTAAATAAATGACCTACATAAGTAAAGTTTGGTAGCCTGAATTTATATTTCAGAGGATTAAGCCTTAAATTCACTTCACGTGCTCTGTCCAGAACTTTTCTGAGGTTTGTGTCATGCTCTGCTTCATTACCTCCAACTAGTAAATCATTTACTATTATAGCACACAGCTAACCTGAAAAAATTTGCTCCATTGCAAATTGAAAGCCTTCACTAGCAGAATTTATTCCAAAAGGCATTCTGAGAAATCTGTATCTGCCAAATGGGGTACTAAATGTCGTCAGTAGTGAAGATTTGTGATCAAGCATTCTTTCTTCTTCTTTCGGCTTTTCCCGGTTAGGGGTCGCCACAGTTTGTTTGCTCATAATTGGCAGTGGAGTTTTACAGTGTCAAGTTGCCAGCCCAATGCCCAACCTTCCACAGAAGGCCCACACATGCACACACACCTAGGGCCAATTTAGTGTGTCCAATCCACCTGCAGCATGTCTTTGGGATGTGGGAGGAAACCCACATGACCACAGGGAGGACATGCAGACTTCACACAGAAGGCACCCCAGCCGAGGATCGAACCGGAGAACCTCTTGCTGTGAGGCGGCAAACCTAACCGCTGTACCACCGTGGCCACCCATTTGTGATCAAGCATTACTTGCCAAAATTAAGTCTTTGCATCTAAGACAGGAAAAGCGGTGGCATTTGGCATGAGGGTAGCAACTTCCTTGAATGTACACATAGGATGATGGGGCCTCTTTAATTCTTTGTTTAAGTCTCTCGGGTCAATACATATTCTGATTTCTTCTGAGCTTTTCTTGTGAGCAACTACTATGGAAGACACCCATTCAGTTGGTCCTGTGACTGGATCAATCACACCTTGTTGTACCATTTTATCTAACTCAACCTTGACTTTGTCCTGCATAGCTATTGGAACTTTTCTCATTGGTCTGACCTATGGATTGAGCTCTGGGTCTAGTTTCATGGCGTATACAACTGGAAGTTTGCCTAGCTTGTCTTCGAAAACATCAGCATACTCTGAGAAAATAGCATTAGTGAAACTGGAACTATGCTTACATGATGGACTTCTTTGGTAAAAGAAAGCAGTTTCTTTCTTAAACCGTCTCTGAGACCTAATAATGACTGCACAGTTCTTCTGACTACATAAAACTGCAAGCTGTAAATGTTCCCAGCTGAATAGCATGAAAACTCTACTGTGCCTTCAGTTTGAATCTCTTCACCTCCATAAGCAACAAGCTTCACACAACTGGCCAAATTAAGTTGTTCACCAGCTCTTACTCTAGCAAATGTTTCTGCTGACATAGCATTGCACTTTGAACCAGTGTCTTCTTTAAGCTCTGTGTGTTACCATTGAAAAAACACTTTGTTCTTTGCCAAGAAATCTACTGCATTAACCTTTTCACCTACTAATGATACACCATCTACCTAGAAAGTAGAGCTTCAGCTTTCTATATGATCAACTTGCTTTTTTTGAGTGACGTTTCAATAAAAGAATGAGGCTTGCCAGATTTACAAAGCTTTTGAAAGTGGTTCAATTTTTTTACACTTGTGGCATTGTTGACCAAATGTTAAGCACTTCTCTCTTTTAGACTGATTATTGGCACCACAATTGTGACAGTTAACAATAAGACTTAACTTGGGTTTGCTGATTCTCCCTTGTACTGCACTGAGCATGTCCATTTTACTGAGCTAGTCTTAGAACCTATTGGAAAGTTACGGGTCCTCCCTGGGAACCCCACAGGGGTTGCAGCTGCCATGTGCTTAGGCCTGTTTCTGCTAGCCAGATGTTGCATGCTGTCTATGCTTGCTCTAGAGGATGCTGAAACCATGCTCTTATCACTTGCAAACGTATTTGTGTGCCTTTCTGTAAGCTCACGGATATGACAAATCTCTATAGCTTTGCTAAATGTTAAATCACAGTCACAAAGCAAAACCTTTCTCACTGCAGCATTATTAATACCACACACAGGCCTGTCCTTTATCAACTCATCTTTCAAATCACCAAATCTGCACATTTTAGTCTTGTTTCTCAAGTCAGTAATGTAAGCTTCGGAAGTTTCTCCTGACTTTTTGGTCTTGTGTGTAAAATAGGTGGCTCTCCAATGTAACATATGTCTGGGGGTTACACATGTCTCTAAATTTACTTTTCAAGCACTGAGGGTCCTCCCTTGATTCAGCCTATTCAACAATATGACAGTTCTCACCTTCTCCTGCATATACTGCTGGTGCATACACAAATGAATGCTCTCTTACAGTTGCTTCTGACCCCAATAAATTAAGCAAAATGAATACCCTCGTACAGGCATCTTTGTCAGAAAAAGGTGCTTGCATGAAAATGTTGTATTCCTGCTCACATACTCTCCAATTCTCTGCAATATGATGATCAAACACAAGTGGACTGGGTCTGCGAAATGCCTCTGCCATATCAACACACAACAATGAAGGCCCTTGAATTCATGTATGAACATACACACATACATTTATGCCAGAACTTGTAATTATGCCCAATAGCTCAACGGACTCTTCAAAATGACTGCACTTTGTGAAATAAGTCTCAGTAGCACAAGAACAATTTGAAATCAATATACTTTACAAAACCACCCCTTATCAGTGTAAGAAACTCTTCGAAATGACTGCACTTTGCGAATAAACTGTACACAGCACCAGAAACTTCTTAGAATGGCTGTACTTTGCAAAACAACTCTACAATGTAAGAAACACTTTGAAATGGCAGCACTCTACAAATAAAATGTACACAGCACAAGAAACTTTTCAAAATGACCGTATTCTGACTGCACTTTGCAAAATAATTGCACTTTGCACACAGTAAACTCTTTGAAATAATTATACTGTAATAAAGCACACACTGCAAACACTTTGCACATTCTGAAATACTTCGAACAACTCTAGTTATGTTTCAAATACCTTTGGTCAATGTGAAACAGTAGCTCATGTCAAAACATGGTCATGTACTAAAAACATGCATTAGACTGACTTTTTTATGCTTATTTTGCCCTTTTATTGTATTTGTTATACTCAATTGACTTATCATGCTCGTTACAGCTTTCTTGTGCTTGTTTTACTTTAAAAAATGTTGTTATGCAAATCGGAAGTATCTCTGAACACCACATAAGTATTTCTGATAACCCTATCAAATATCATGGACTTGAATATCTCGTTTAATCAATAATTTATTTTGTGCCTTTCCTTTGATTAATAATGTGTTTTGTGCTACTTGTTTGATTAATAATGTGTTTTGTGCTTTACAGATGCTTCATATCGTTTTCTTACAAAATAAATCATCTGTGCAAGTGTTGGTTACCTGAAGTTCGTTTCTGGCCTTTTTTAATCGCTTGAGCACTGTATCACCCAACCTGCTCAATATACCTTCAGCATTAACTCTGCACCTCATGGTTTGAAGAAGTTGCACTCTCAATCCCAGTTCAGACACCATGTCACTCGCCCGGTCAGGAAAAAACAGACAAACAATTGTGGGTTTGGTTCAAATAGGTTTATTATATACAAACACATGAGGATTGAGGCTTAGTAACTTAAACTTAAATAATTGCATAAACAGACTGACTACTGCACTCATACATATTAACACTCTGGCTGTTCTCTCAAAATGGCACTGCTGCCTGCACGTGCTCTCTATTTATATGCACATGCCCTCACTTGAAATGCTTCTTAAAGTTAAAACACACGCTCTGTTCTACAACTATCAAATGCTTTTTTGTAGTCAAACCATACCATACTTAGATTCTTCCCCTTTTTACAGTTCTTCATTATGACTTTATTTAACAACAGATTATCCTTTGTTCCATATGACTTTCTTTTATTGCCCTTTTGTTCTACTGACATGATTGCGTTTTCTTCTAAATGACTAAACTCTGTCAGCATCAATTCCAGTCTATAGTTTATAAGTAGTTGGAAGGCAAGTTATTGATCTACTATTTGTAGGGTAGCTTGGAGGTTCACTGTTAAGTAGGAGCATTACATTTCCTGTTGTTAGCCAGGTTGGTATCTGTTCAGGGTGCGCATATAAATAGTTCTTACTCATGGCTAAATCTTCATGTAAAGATGTTAATACTTTTAACCAGAAGTTAGGTACTGCATTTGGGCCTGGTGTTTTACAATTAGAGACTTTTCTTAACTTTGTTTCAATCTCTCTGGCTGTTACTCCATCCCATTTCATATCCTGTACCTTTGAACTTCTTATATTTTCTTTTACTTCTTCTATCCATTTAGCATCTTTGTTATGTTCCACAGGATCTTCATAAATACGTCTCCAAAATGTATCTATTTCTTCTTTTTCTGGTGGTCTTTCAATTCCTTTTACCTTGTTTCCCAACTCTCTATAAAACTTTTTGGGGTCATCAGTAAATTTCTCATTTTGTACTTTTCTTTTATATTCATCTGTGTATCTTCTAAGTTTTTCTGCCTGAGCTATTTTTAGTTTATTATTTGCAACAGTGCATGACAGATCCCAATCCTTATCTTTGCCAATGTAGCTTGAGTCATGTCTGATAAGGTCCTGGGATTAATTCACTTTCCTGTTACCAAAGTATAAATAAATAAGAAATATGAAAAAAAAGGGTGAACATGACAAAAATAATTAAAGAACTACTAAAGCACATTTTAATTCTGCATCATTCATGAGAGAGGAAAAAAATAAACTTCCCTCTAAAGCAGGGGTGTCCAAACTACAGCCCGCGGGCCAACTGCGGCCCGCGATCCATTTTTAATTGGCCCGCAGCAAATTCCAAAAATCTACCAAAATATGGCCCGCACATGAACCTGGCGATATTGCATTTCTTGGTTTTAAACCACAGATAAAGAACAGTGCAAAAACAAAAAACTAGTAAGCACCACAAAGCACTGTATCGAGGCGAAACCAAGCACCGGACAGCTCTAGTATACACAAACAGTTTCTTCAATCCACATAAAATGTGAAATGTTTGACAAAACTCCGCATTTTTCGTCTATACAACAGACTTCATCAGACAACGAGAATAACATTACCCCAACATATTTATAAGCTTTGGAGATTCAAACCCTCCAATAACATTAAATCTCATGAATATGCAATTAGGCTAAGGCATAATAAAATAATAACAACTCAATGTTTAAAACTTATTGTACACAACAATCACTGACCTTGCATTTGAAAAGAACACGTGTTTTTAACTCCCAAATCATAACTGAATGCTGTAATGTTGGTGATCGCCAACAAAACTGTACACACACAAATAACTATGCATAAGTAAATGAATGAATAAAGTTAAACAATTGAATGCGACCTCATATGGAGAAACGGAAGGGTACATAACTCGATTTATCCCAAAACTAATACAACACTCCCCTCCAGTGGACAAAAGCCAAAATTACATACAAAATGAATCAAGATAAAACATTATATACTTAAAATCAGAGGCAGCTGTTTTGAGAATGAACTGCCAACCTTTTTTGTTCTAAAAAAATCCTATTCATGAAAAGCAGTGTTGTAGGCTGATTGATTTAGTTTACTTAAAATTAAATAAACCAGGTGAGGCAATATATACTTCACCTCGAGTGAGTGGCCCGGCTGTTTGTGTATTTTACCGCATATGGCCCTTGGTGTAAAAAGTTTGGACACCCCTGCTCTAAAGGCATTGGGAAGGAGCAGACAGACAAACTTACTACTACTTATCATGATACAGCAAGGATCATTTACTGCAGTGAAAGTTTTCACACCTCAGCATGAGAGGTCTGTCTTCTTTCAGTACTACAAAACCGTAGTAATGTACTTACCATAACTTGGTATCTGTGTTATCCTATTTGGAGGTGGAAGAGGAAAAAGGCCTGCCTCTTAGGAGATCCTCAAACTGAAGCCATCACAGCAGGTGCCGTCTGCAAACAGGGGTCAATGGAATAGGCATAGACATCGGATAAGTTAGGAACTGCCAGAGTCCATTGAAGCACCTGCATGTGGTATCTCACCAGAGGGAAGAGGAGAATCGCCGCTGACATGGGACCCAGTACTCTCAGAATGAGGTAAGTTGGAGGTGAGGGAATTTCTAATAATGCCCTGACCTGTTGTCTGATCAAGTCTATTCTGTGGGGAGGCAATGCTGCAATATAAGTGACTGTACTGAGATGAGTGCCGATAAACTCCAGACTCTGTACTGGGACGAGGTTTAACTTCACCAAGCTGATGGTAATCCTTAGCTCCATGTGCAAGAGATACAATGCAACAGAAACCAGTGAAATGCCTGGTGGGAGCTGTGAGGTGCTAATTGTCTTGGTACGGAGAGAACTGAAATCCCTGAAGCCTAAGGTGAGCTGCTACAACCAGTAAGCATTTGGCGAACTCCCTGTGGGCTGTGGTGAGTCCAAATGGTTGCGCTTTGAACTGGAAATGATCTGCTCTGATTCAGAAGTGCAGATGCCTCCTAGAGCGTCTGTATTTTTTGAAATGATACTGGGCACCCTGGAGGTCTATGGAGCCCATCCATTTGTCCTTCTGCAAAAGGGGCAAGATGGAGTGACCATCCAGAACTTTGACTTGTTGACTGATAGGTTCAGCTTGTGGAGGTCCAAAATCGGGCTAAAGTCCCCTGTCTTTTTGGCACTAAAAAGAATTGGGAATAAGTTGTGGATTCTTTTTGTCCTGTCAGGACATTCTGGATGGCTCTTTTTTCTAGAAGTGTTAGAACTTCTCATTGGACCAGTTCTCTCTGACCAGGTGGCATGTCAGGGAAAACTGTCTTAGTATGTGGGGGTGTTTGGAAAAAGGGAATGTAATAACCCCTGGATATACTCTTGAGCACCCACTGATTGTTTGTTACAGAAATCCAGGCACTTTGTTGCAATGAAAAAATGACCCACAACTGCCTCCATGACAGGACAGCTGGGCAACCCTTCAGGGGCACTGAAAGGGCTTCTCAGAGAAGGGTTCCCTGGAGCCCTGATTTTGAGGACCCCATCTGCCCCTAGGGCAGCTTCTACCATTGAATGCCTTTCCCCTACCTCTGGAAGAGGAATCCTCGGGAGCATTCTGGAAAGAACCCTGTGACTTGTGGAATGAGAGTTTCTTACTGCCCCTGGTTTTTGGAAAAGGACCTTTGGGGAGTAGAAAACTTGATCCCACCTGGTGACAGAGTCTTGCCGTCCTGCTCACTGCGGGTTAGGGTTTCTTTGACAGAAGGTCCAAACAAAGAGGAACCATTGAAAGAGGTGTTAGTAAAAGAAGCCTTTAAGGGCTCCATGAACCCGCATAGTTGCATCCAGGAGTGCTGCCTGATGGCAATGCATGCACCAGCCGCTCAAGAGGTGCCTTCTGCCGCATTGGAAATCAACCTCATTGAGGAACTGAAAATAGAGGAGAGAGTAGTGAGCTTGTGAGATACCTTCTTGAGGTCCTCCACTGTCATCAACTCAGAAAAAGACTTGTGGAGCTCAGAGACCAGGTCTCTATGGAAGTGAGTAAAATGTGCCAGATAATTTAGGGCTCTCAGGCCAAAGGTGGCTGAAGCATAAATGTGCTTCCCATGCCTGTCAATTGCATGGGACTCATGGTTCGGGGATGGACATTGGAGCTCTGTTCCACCAGCTCCTTCTTAGTGGCTGCAGCCACCACAATGGCATCGAATAGTCCTCCCTTGCTTCAATGAGTTCAGTCGGAAGGGGCTCAAGAACTTGTCTGCTTTCTTAGGAACCAGTTGCACAGTGTCTGGGTCCTTCCATGCTCTTGTGCGAATGAGATCAACCAGCTTGTCCCCAGAGGGGGGAGACCCAGGAAGTAGATGCGCCCATCCTGAATGCCTTCAGAAACACATACTCCTCTAAGGATGGGGGCTGGGGAGACCAACTGCCTTTTTGCTTCAACACCTCCAGAATGCCTCCAAAGGAGAAATCGTCTGGCGGAAATCTGGGGGACCTGTCCCTTTCCTCGAAATCTGTGTCCTCCATGAGGGACTCTATAGGGGAGTGCAACTGCCTTCTCTTGCACAATCTCTTCCAAGGAGGCTCATCTATTAGGGACTCCAGAGAGGGCTTGGAAGAGGGGGGAACCCTTGGGGTTCTAGAAGCCTGAAGGCTGTCTTGGGAGGGTTGACCCTGGACAGGATGAATGGGCTCAAGGCTCCTGAAGTTGATGGTCTGGGAGGTTCCTGCAAGGGGAGAAGATGCTACTCCAGACTTGGAGAAGGTCTGCTCTACCACCCAAAAGGCCAAAGAACCTGAGAAAACCCCGTCCCATCCCCCATAGCCAAAACTACCAGGGAAGGAGGAGCGGAGCCCACCCTGGTCCTGGGCCTTTTGGACAGTACAATTTCTGAGCTGCTGAAGGCAGATGCCACCAAGGGAAGGGACCGATCCAACAAACCCAAACTGGGACCCCTCCTCATGGACCCAGTGCTGACTTCTCAGAGGTGGGACCTGCTCTGGTCTGAAACCATATGAAACGAGCCAGTCAGGGAACCTGGAGGATGAGAGAAAACAGCCATTCCCTGGTCCCCCAACACACAGGGAAAACCGAGACCTGGGATTCTGAAACCATTGGAATCGGAAGAGCGGAAGTTAACTTAGAGGCCGGGGACCTACCCAAGCCCGAACGTGCCTGGGACGCCAAAAGACCCATCTCTATCTGGTCCCCAAGGAAACTCCTCATCATCCTGTCCATGTCTGAGACTAAGATGCTGCTCAAGGACCTAGAAGAAGTGGATGAATGCATGGATTTGGATAGGAACCCCACAACCACTTTATGGCATTACTGATCCAGGGAATGACCTAGTTTAGTGAGTTTAGCTATAATTCAAGAATGGGGGATGGTTTTGAAAGCCTTGGCGAGGTCAAGATAGGCTGTGTGAACCACCTTAACCACATCTATGGCTTTGGTGATTGCCTCATTGGAGTTTTTGCTCAATTTCTTTAATTTCAGAATGTAGTTTAATCTCTTTATCCTTGATTATTTTTTGTAATAGGATGCTTTGTGAATTAAAATGCCTCTTATCCTCGCTTTCATTGCAGCCCATCTTATATCAAAGGGTGTATTGATGTCTAGAAAGTTATTCTCTAAGTCATCAGGAGAAGAGAGCTATTTATTTCCTGTCTTATGTATTGTTTTAACAAAAGGTTGGGGTTTATGGACCATACAAAACATTTAAAGTTATCTTGGTCAATTTTTGACCAGTTTACTTTAAGGGTTATTCTAGAATAATCCAAGAGAAATCTAGGTTCAAGACTATAATTAAGCTCTAATTTTAGAAAGGAATCTGAGATTAGATAGAAGTTTATTCTAGACCATGATTTGTAGCAAGGTTTGTAATATGTGTACTTTACCTTAGGATTAGTATCATTTTTGAGTTTGTAGGCATCTATTAGTGAAAATTCTGTAATGAGGTCCTATAATGCTAAAACGGGTTGAAGGTCTCGAGGGTTTTGATTATTTGTTCTGTCTATAGTAGGATCTTGCACCAAATTCCAGTCTCCTCCCAATATATATTCATGTTCTGGGAATCTTTTTAAGAGGTTGTATATCTCAATAATAATATCTTATTTTTTATACAGGGGCCATATAGGTTCAGAAATGAAAAGGGTCTAGTGAGAGGGGCTTTTAGACAGGTAAAGTAGCACCACCTACCCTCTTCGTCTTGACCGAAGTCTAAAATATGCTCTTTAAAAGAGGCTTTGATAATAATTGCCACAACTTTTGAGTTGGTACAAATACCTGAAGCTATTACTGAATTTATCAATTTCTTCTTCCTGTAGGTATCCCAGTCACTATTCATTAAACGTGTTTCTTGGACAAAAATGACATTAGCATCAGACTTAAAGATTAAGTGCATAAGTAACTTTTCTTCCTTAGTTTCCTGAAGGCCTCTAATGATCCAAGAACTATAGACCACATTATTTGTTCACAATAAGCTTAGGCAACATAATAATCTATCTGGATTTTAACTCTTTCTTAAGAAAGTATGTAAGTAATCTGTAGTAGAGACATGTCTGTATCTGTCATCATAGCATCATCAATCTCCAAAATCATCCCCAAGCCTAACCCTAAAAACAACTGGCCTAAGGAAAGGATAACACTGAAAACTTGTTGTAGTTCTTTAACAGTAGAAATTATTTTCATACATATTATAACCATAATGAGAAGATCAAGTTTCGAGTGTGAATAATAAAACAATAATGTACACACAGTTCATATCACAAGATGTGATAGTAACTATCAGCACAAACCTCTACATCAACGCTCCAATTATAACCGTTAATAACCTGGCATAGTAAAACATAGTTCAAAATCAGCTCACAAGAACCATGAGTATTAAACATGATTGAACAGCTTAATGCAGATATTTTAGGAGGATGCATGCCACACACAAGTTATGCTTAAAGAAGCGTTCATCAAGTTATCAAGACCCTTAGGGACTCTGGGAATAGCAGTAAAATTGTGATTGTGTATAACCATACTGGAACCAACATTACTTTCTATATTTTAAACTATCAACGTCTAAACAGACTGAAGTTATTAGGTAATCTATTATTGATTATAATCCTTCAAAATCCTTAAACAACCTGAGAATACCCCAGCACTAAAAAACTTAATGACTCCCTACTCCAATCTAAGCTGCCTTCGCTCAGCAAACAGACTCCTTGTCCAAACAACTAAATCTCTCAACCTAGGTGGTGACGCGCTATTTGCCAACACCACTGGTAAAATATGGAACTATCTCCCAAATAACATCACGCTTGCAACTTCTCTAAGTCAATTCAAAAATAGTCTAAAACTCCACTTCAAGTCACACTGGCTATGTCCTTGCTGAAACCCAGACTAGCTCTGTGCCATTAACTAAAACATAAACAACTAGCTAAGATGATAAGTACTTTGTATACTGTGATAAAGAAATATGTATCCTGTCTAACTCTATGTCATTATACTGCCTACCGTCCTTGCTAATATGTTATTAATGTTACATTTGTAGTAATCTCAGAAATAGTAATGGCAGTCTTGTACTTGTATGTAAATAGCCTATGTTTTTGTTAAGTTCTTTCAGCTCATTTACTGTACCTAATTATCAATGTAACTCTGTTGGAGCTTTTCTCCCCGGGCCTCCGCTGAAAAAGGACATGTATCCAGTCGGACCATCCCGGTTAACAAATGAAAAATAAATAATAAATAAATAAATGATTACTCTCTTTGGCTGAGTAATGCCTAAGATTATGTTAGTATACAACTGTTCAAAAAAAATTAATATGTGTTTGATGCTCTTATCTCCAAAACATTGCTTGTACAGTCATAGGAGGGCTAGACTATGAGAGTTAACACTGTGCCTGATTCCAATTAAATCTTATGGCAGAGCATTTCATTTATTTGTATAAACAGTTTTACAGAATTTCCGATAGTGACAGGCAAGTCAGGATTAGTCTATGCAGTGCAACCAAATAAGGTAATCTGTAGGTCTAAATAAAAATGCAGCACGTACTGAACCTGGAGGAAGAAACAAAGTCTCTTCATTTCACCACAGCTCATCAACAGCTGATCAGAATTGTAGAGTTCGGTTTTCAGCTTACCAAAGTACAGTTTAATTCTGCACAGGAACTATTCTGTGTTTGATTTAATTCAGGACTGCAATTAACCGGTTTACCAGTGACCACTTTCCTTATGAATGCTGAGTCTTAATGAAGGAGGAAGTAAACAAGGAAGGTGGTGATGCTGCAAATTCAGTCCTGAAGGAAAACTAAACCTGTGCTGTGCAGCCCTCCCGTTTTTACTTTTGCAGCTTCTTAATGGGAATCCCTATATTTCTGGTGACATTAGAATTTCAAAACAGGATTAAAGCACCTCAGGCACCTAGATATCTGCTGCTGTTTATTTTTTTTCCTGTCAAAGTTTTTAATTTTTCTTTCAATATTTATAGCACAAGTATCATAACAACCAAAGGAATTGCAAGTTGCTGAAGAAGACTGTATTAGAGCATGCCATGAGTTAGCATTTAGGTTAACTGTGGCAGTTCATTAAAGGCTCTTATAAAAGCTGTTTTGGCTTCACTAGGTGAGTTGATACTGTATTTATTTTCTTTGCATTGGAAGCACAAAGTATTAGGGTATTTCGTTTAGAATTTGATGTTTTTATGATTCAGGAAAGCACAGTAAGGAGAAAGCATTTGTCTTTCAAGTTTTATTTGAAGTGGAAGATCTCGTGCAAATGTGATTTTATAGCTATTCCACATGACCGATCTCTTGGATTTGGCTGCATCCATTATTTTCTGAACATGGTAATAATTCAGCAGCTTGGCATAAATTTGCCTAGGGTTGTCAGTATTTTTAGATTTACGGAACGCTCTATGGGCTCTGTCAGTTTTGTCATCCAGGAGGGCACAGAATATCTGTTTAAGTGCATCTTGTAGCTTTGTCTGATCATACACCTCAGGAACTCCTCCTATAAGTACATTGTTCCTTCTGCTCTGTGCTTCGAGATCAATTAGCTTTTGATTTATTTCTTCAATAGCTGCATCCTTAGCCTTTAATTGTTGTTGTAGTTCTTCTATCTTCATTTCGTTTACTACTGACTTAGCCTCAGTTAAATCCAGTCTTGAAGCAATATGGTTGAGAGTGATGGCAAAGCTTGATAGCTGGTTTGAGAAGTTTTGGATTGCAGTCTGGATTGGAAGAAGGGCTGTTTTCAGTTCCTCTGTATTGTATGTTGTCTCAGTCTTAGGTTTACTGTTTGATTTAGGAGTGTCTTGCTGTTTTGATGTTTTCTGCCTTTTTGTAATCACTTCTTTCTCTGGTGAAGTGATCTGTGAGAATTTTGATTTTGTTATTTGAGAGTACATTTGCTCGAGAATGTTAGCCATTTCAGAGTGATCTGTAGTTGAACAGAGTTCTTCAAACACAAAGTTACAGGCCTGGATACGCATTTTCTGAGCTGCAGACTTGCTTCCAGCAGACCTGGCTTTCTTTTGGAATAGAATTGCACTCAAATTTGTTCATGCTTTCTTCCTAAGGATTAGAATTGCTTCAGATTTGCTTGCAGCACATTTGGATCCAATTTTGTCTGTCCAGTAATGGTTATAACTGTAGTTTTAAAAGGAAAGGTGTGGTGTTGCAGAGAGAGGGTGTTTATAGTCTATCCAGCATCTTGGAATCCTTTACAGCTTTTTTATTATAAATGCAAATGGCTATTCCATATTCCAAGACAGGTTTTACAGCAGACTTGTAAATTAGGAGCAATACCGCAGCTTCCCTGATGTTGATGGTCCTCAATGATGCTTTTATTTCAGAGTAACACTTCTTAATGACACATTCATGTGTAGATCAAAAGAAAATGTCTTCTCTATCAGCACTCCCAGTTTCAACCTCCTTTAGAAAATGATTACACATTGCATAAGGGTAACAATTATTAGCTTATAAACATTGATAACTTCACTTTTTTTGTTCTGATGAAACCAATATTATCATCATTGACCGTATTCATCAAACAATTTATATACTGTACAGTGTCTATGGCCACAACTGTCCAACCTTAATCAGCCCCCCCCCCCCCCACTATAATCTTCCTAGTCAGCCAGCAACACATTTTTCTCTTGACTGCTTTGGTTAAAAATACCTTTTCAATTTCCATTTCTCACACACACTTTTAAATGTCTCAATACAAGGGTGCAAATTAGGATAATATATACAGTAGGTTTTCTAATATTCTCATTTTCAGTCATGCTGTGTCTAGCCACATTCATAAAAAATCCTGATTCAACTGTCTTGTAAACAATTTCATCAAAGTTCTAACCAAATCATCTCTGTGCCTAGGTACACAAGAAAAAAAATGTTTTTCAATTCTTCCTGCTCCACTGTCACTGTTGGTTGGACTCCTGGTCTTGATAATTGTGATCTGGTTAGAATCTGCAATTTTATGTATAGTGTTATATTCTGTCCTCCTCAGTTTCTTCAGTTGAGACTAAATTTAAATAAAGTTTGTATTACTATAGCTTTGTATCTGGATCTGTTTTTATAGGGGACTCCATCCCCATATACCTCATTGTAATCCTGCAAAGTACACAGTAATATTGAGGTCACACTACCTCTGATACAGAGGAAATAACTTGTTTTCATCAAAATCAAACTGAATTACTTTAATCTAAGGTGACAATATTATTCAAATGAGATGAGGAAAAAATGAGGTATCTGACTACTTAAGCTGCATATATCCTTAATTTTTACTTAATTACTTTGTTAGGTAGGATGGCTAGTATGTGGACGCTTTGCATCCATGAGGTGGGCTATAGGCAATTCAAAATGAACATGACATACAAAACTAAGAGTTCAGATTAGTAACTTTGAAAATGAAAAAAAAACAGGATCCAACCAAGAGACACACTGAGGCACAATGAGCTAGCGCTTTCATCCACTTTTAATGATGTGAACTTCTTCAGAAAAGAGTTCAGATTAAAAACCATGTTTATATAAGAACATTAAATACTAAATACAGAGATATATCCATACTTATAAGCATAGGAGTTATGCAAATAAACATAAGCATGTAAGATGGACAACAGGGTTCATAAATATAGTAAATCATCATATACATATGTGACTTACATTGGAAAATGTACAAGATGCAAACAAACCATAATGTGCAACAGTACATCAATGTTACACAAGAATTGTGCACCAAACAGCCGTAATACATGTGGTCTAAAAGGACAGCACAGTGGCACATGACGGTAATCAGGGATAACACATAACAGTGAAGAGACACTGTAAGTTTTCTCTAAAGACAAGACAGGAAGACATGGACAGCATAGCATTGTAATATGAAACCCATATCTGACTGCCTACCTAACGTATATCAATGTGCCCTGCTGGATATACACAAAAGGCCATGTCAGAACTACCTTGCAATATAAATGAGGACACAACTAAATAAGGAACAAATAAGACACCAGCTGGCTCAGAAACATGCCTTATATACCCTCAATATAAAACCTTGTTGACAGTATTCATGGTACATACATCAACTCTGAAAGCATACAAAACTATATACACTATACAAAGTTAGTTCAACATATGAAGAGCAAACAATTTCCTGACCTGTTCAATACTGTCTAAGGGTAGTCAGCTAGCTATGTATGCTGAAGAGACTGTGTCAGTGCAGCTCTAAGCTGTGCAGTCAGAAAATCATGCCAACTGTCCTTGATTTGAAGCAGTTGGGAAATGTGAGTCCAGACCATCTACACACCCCAACAGCCATAGCTTGTACCTGTCATTCATGGAGTGCAGACAGGTTCAGTATAATATTGGCAGGATATTATGGTCCCACTGTAGACTGTGAAGACCTGCCTTCCTCCTGTTATAGTATGCTCTCAATATGTCAGATGTATGCCTTATATCCCACTGCACTGCCAACAACATTGTGTATCCTACATGCACACCCATTAGTGTGCCCATCAGGAGCCACTTCAACTAGTCCAATTATAGCAGAAAAGGCCACGCAACTTGGCATTCACTGACAAAAAGGGCATCCTGGAAGCCCCACTGCAGCTGATCAGTCTATGTGGCATCAGCGGGCCTGCAAAACATAAAGCAGTAGAGGACATGATGTATAAGTTTATATAATGGCCTTGGACTTCATCTATTCTGACCAGCTCTCATGAAGTAGGAGCCCAGTATGCTCTATCTCCATACCGAAACCAGTTAAATGTAATCCCAATCAAACATTTCAAAGCTTCATTTCTAATGCTTTTAAGTGCCCATGTTAAGTCACTTCTCAAAAATCTATAATAAACTTAAAATAATCTCACTTTCTTGAGTCTCTTCTCTTATCGAATAGGATACATTCCCCTAGTATGCACAAACACCTACACCACACTCCAGACTAGACTTAACTGTTGCTGTCTTCTCAATACCATCCAGATCATCGAGAACCAGCTTTTTAGTATGTTCTCTATGGATTTATTAAATTTCATCTTCTGGTCCACTAGCGGTCCCAGGTCATTGAATTCTTTACATACAAAAGGTAAACACATATGACCAGCTTTAATAAGTAACCAACTGAGGTCATACAGGTACCTACAGTTTTCAGTTTCTAAGTACATAACTTTGTATTTACTTGCATTGAGTAACACCTCGTTTACTGTTGCCCAAGAACAGTATGACAAGAACAATTTCTGAAATCAAATAAGTAAGCCTACATATTATTCTGCAGTCAAATGATTTGGCTCCTTTATTTATAGAAATATGCACAAATCATGATTTATACTTCCATATTTTTCAACTGTCAGCCATACAGGATACACTTTAACCCCAATCACTAAGAAATATTAAGGGGCAGCACTGCCGATGGTTTATCAAAAAAGTCAGAAACCTAGTAAGACAAAGGGACCTAGCCTAGACAAAATGCAAAGTGAATACAACTAACTGCAGCCTTCATCATAATTCTTTGCTTTTAAACAAGAAACATCTTTATTAAATTATCACATATGACATAAGCAGTCATACCTTTATATAAATGAAAACAAACCATATTGACATAATTGTAGCTGCAAACATTATACATTACTTATAATCTATACAGTCATTGTCAGTCAAACAACACACAGCTCATTCAAATACTGCCTTCTTTTAAACCTCGTTCTTCCTCTGCATGTATTGTTCCTACAGTTCACATTTTTTCCTATGTAATTTGCTCCTACCCTTTACTAAAGATCCAAATTCCAGTTGTTTTACCTCTGTTACTATATTCATTACTTATATTAAAGTTGGTTTAGACTTCAATTTCCATTTTCAAGTAATTACCTTCTTGGCAGCCACCATAATTAGACTCAGGAAATTCTTACTATGTATAGGCAATTCCAATTCTGTATCATAGCTCAAAAAAACATTTTCTTAGTTACAGTGATGTAGTCACCCAGTATATCTGACACAGCAGTCTGCAGGGAATCTTTAAAGTCTGCCAGCTCAATACACTCCCAGAAAATATGTTCCCAGTTACCTCTTTCTTCCCTACCACACCACCAACATTTGCTAATTAGCTGTGGAAAAAATATCTGCAGAAAACTTGGGGTATAAAAATACCTATGTAAACATTTCCTAGCAAAGATCCTAAATCTTCTAGACCTTGTTTGGAGATATACATATATCTCCCACTGTTTTTTTCTGAATTGCTTATCCAGTCTTTCTTCCCAATCCTTTCTAACCCCCTCTGATTGATTCTTAGAGTTATCATGCAATATGTTGTATGGTCTACTAATTATTTTTTTTTTAACAGCAGCTTCTGTTCTAGATTTTACTGAAACGTCTTTTGCTCAAGATCCCCCTATTTCTTTCTCTTTGCCTATACTCTGATATCAATCCTTGATAGGAAAGGCGATCTCTATCCTGCAGTCCAAATAAATTCTTGGCCTATTTCCATTTTATTACCTTTCCCTCTCTCATTAATTATTTGCTCCTAATACCTTGGTTCTTTAACTAGTTTTCTCCAATAATTTCCAGCCCTCTCCTCCCTGCTGTCTGTATCCATAATTGCAGTCTTTCTTATCACCAGAATCTCCTTTCTCCATTCCCATGTTGGCTTAGTTCTTAGAATATTTTCTGCTACTTTATAAATATAAAATTCTGCATGGCTATTGTTATTTTTCTTAAGGCTCTGCATCCAAATCCCCAGTCTCTCCTTGTTTCTTGAGCTTCCTCCTGTTTCAACAGCATCCATTTCCACTTTGAATTACAGGTTTCTGCTTGTGCTATGTATAGGAGCCTTAACTGTGTACCTCTGAAATACCCCTTCAAATCGGGTAATCCCAAACCGCCTTGTTCAACTGGAAGAATTAGCTTATCTCACTTGAGTCTTGCTGTCTTTCCCTCCCAGATAAAATCCTTCAGCTCTTTATTAATTGCTATCCACAACTTCTCCTCTGATTGACACAAATATGCCTGACCTATGTATAAAACTAAAGGGACTAAAAACATTTTAACTGCTTGTATCTTGCTATCCACAGCCATATAACAGAGCTTCCAATTTCTCGGTTTTTGTATTATCTTTTGTTTAGTCTCTCCCCCACATATCTTTAGCTGCCACACCAGAATCCTTTTTAATCTATACTCTTAAGTACTTCATTTTCTCATGCCCCATAAATATAGACATTGTTAAACCAATTTGTGTGTGGGTACACAATTTACAGCTACTGCCTTTGTTTTAGCTTCATTAATTTTGATCTCGAAAAGATCTGAAACTGCCTCAATATGTTCCACAACACTATAATGTCCTTTCCTGGTTTTATCAGGTACAATATAATATAATCTGCAAATGTTCCACAACACTGTAATGTTCTTTCCTGGTTTTATCATCATCTGCAAATGCTGCCAGCTTTTCTTGACTATCATAGGTTCATAGGTTCATACTAGGCTATCTGCCCGAGGGCATTTACAAGCCTAGCCCATCGTTTTGTGGCTTACGCCACCCCTTTAGTATGGGGAACTATACCCATTATTTTGCTGTGCCTCTGTCGAGCAGTGACACTGAGGTAATCCCTGGGGTATATCTGCGATCTCCCATCCATTGGTCAAGATTTCTCTTGAACAAGGCCAGCGAGGTGCTCTGCCTCACATGTACCGGGATTTTGTTCCACAGCATAGGGAGTCTTTGGGTGATGAATCTATCCCTCCAGCACATCCTATTAATAGCCGTGTCGAGGTTTAAGTCTCCCGCCCTTGTGGCTCTGATGGATCTAGATTTTTTGAGTTGAAGCATATTCATCAAATCTGGGTTTGACATGGCCTTGTATGTTAGGCAAAGGTCACCTCTGAGCAAGCGGTGGCGACTGAATAGAGCTGGAGTTCTTTCAGTCGGGCAGCATAGGACAGATTTTGAGACCCTTTATCCTTTTGGTGAGGAACTTTGTGGCCTCTCCAGCTGCTGCAAGTGTCGGGTCAGATACATCCCGAATGGGGCATTGTACTCAATCATTGGTCTGATGAGTGATGAGTAAAGGGAGACTATGACCTCCCTTGATCTAGATGAGAATCCCTTCATGATAAGGTGGGCAATGTAGAAGGTCTTCCTAACTACTTTAGCTACATGGGTGTCGAATGACAGACTACTATCAACCTGGGTCCCCAGGTCCCTGATAACTTCTTCTGTGCTCAGTGGATTGCCACCTATTTGGTAGCTAGGGGTAACCTTGTTTTTCCCAAAGGGTATGACTATGCATTTTTGGCATTTAACTTCAGGCCGTGGCTCTGGCACCAGTTATCCGTTTCTGTGAGACCCTTCTGAAGGATATCTGTGTCAGATGTGTTTTCTACTATGGCGCTCAGTTTGCAGTCATCTGCAAACTTTGTCAGCCATAACCCTCCTGTGCTTGCTTGTACTTGGAAAAGTAGATGCCAAACAAGAGTGGGCCCAGGACTGAGCCCTGTGGGACACCACTTGTGACAGGTTTTGAGTCTGACATGGCGCCAGCAACTCTGACCCTGTGGGTTCTGTCACTCAGCCAGTTTGCAACCCATCTTGTGATGTATGGGTTAACATTTAAGCTGATGAGTTTTTCAATGATACCCGAGTGGGGTATTGTATCGAAGGCCTTAGCCAGATCGAGGTAGGCTGTATGGACTGCCTTTCCTCGCCAATGGCTTTGGTGACTGTTTCAAGAAGTCAACCAAGTTTAAAAGGCATGATCTGCCTTTGACAAAGCCAAACTGGGTTGGATCCAAAGTCTGCAAATTCCCTATGTCTTTATTTATGAGGTCCATTATGATCCTCTCCATGGCTTTGCAGATAAGGCTTGTCAAGCTAATGGGCGGTAATTTCCAGGGTCGGTGGAGGCACCGCCTTTGTGAAGTGGGACCACAGTTGCAGTGTGCCACTCCTGGACGTATCCAGAGGTAAGACTTTGATTAAACAGCTGTCCTAGCTGTGGGTTTAATTCCTCATTGAGTTCGTGGAGCACACAGCCGGGGACACCATCAGGTCCCATGGATGCTGTGTTTTTGCTTTGGAGAGAGCAGTTCTCACTTGGGCGCTGGAGATGTTTGGGGGCTGCAATCGTTTGGTATAGATATCTCTCCTTTTGGGGGGGGGAGAAGTTTGCACTGAACCTGTCAGCCAGTATGTTGGCAATGTCTGTAGGATCAGTAATCTTCACATCATTTTGAACTAGTTCTGAGCATATCTGGGAGTTTCCTCCTAGGTTTCTAACATAGCTAAAGAAGGCCTTATGATTGTCTTTTGAGTCTTTAGCTATTTTTCTCTCGAAATTTGCTTTGGATGATTTTATGAGAGCTCTTAGTTTTTACTTATAGTGATCAAGGGTGTCTTATCTTTTAAGGATTTTGCTCTATCTTGTAGTAGCTTCCTCCTTTTATTGTAGAGTTTGTTTATGGCTGGGGTCCACCAGACTGGACGCTTGCCTTTGGTACTAAGAGTCTTTGTTTTGTTTGGGATTGCCTTATCCATGCAGTCCTGCAGGTGCTGGTAGAAGGTGTTTGTAAGTGATTCAGCGGCTTGAGTACTGTTTTCCGGCTCGGGGCCTTAAAGGAGACCACACTAGTCTTTAGAAGTGTGAAGTCGGCTTTTGAGAAGTTCTTTACTGTGGTCTTTTTATTTCAGGTGGGGTGGGATGAGGACCTCCAGCGAGATTAGTTTGTGATCTGATCTCACCAGTGAGGGGTATACTTCCGGTGTTGAACATTGTGCTCCCATGTTCGTGATGATGAGATCAAGTATGTTATCTCCTCTTGTGGGGATGGTGACTAGTTGTTCCATGGCATTTGAGTTTATGAATTCCAGGAACTTTTGGGCTAGGGTGTTTGGGCTTGAGTAGTGTTCCCAGTCTATATTAGGGTAATTGAAGTCACCTAGTATGATGGTGTTTGGTGATACATTTATCCCCTCTAGTGTTTTCAGGAAGGCCATGTGAGGTTCCTGAGTTTGTGAGGGTGGCCTGTAACATGCTACAATTTGCAGAGCAGTCTTGCCTATGGTTAATTGCACCATACCAATTATATCCTTGAATTTTACTTTAGTATCCCCATTGCAGTTGAAATTAACTAAGAACATTTTACTTTATAGCCTGCAGCTATCATGTACTATACAAATATTACTGTTAAGAACAAAAGTTTGTTTTACTTACAGTTAACTCCTTCCTTCCTCTTCCCCTCTCCTAAGTGTTCCTCCAAACATTTAATGACATGAAGTAGGACATATGTTTTAGAGTCCCCTACAAGTTTAAAAAAGTAAAAACAAATCAGATATTTCCAGCCTTTCTTGTTCTGTCATATTTCACAAATATAATTAATGCTTTACAATCCCACATTTATTTGTTAATTTCCGAGTTGCTGGTTTTATTCCTGTTTATCTCAGTCTCCCAAATCCAGTATTTCCCTCCTTTGCAACATATTCTCCATTCTTCTAGTCAACTCTTGTGCTTTTTTCTGTCTCTCAAACATTTTCTGTTGAAACACAGGAAAAGGTTTCACTGGCACAGTTTCTCTGTGGTCTTTATTACCAGAAGAACAAGAAGCAGAATTTCCTTCTGTTTCACAGTTCACTTTTTGTTGGACAAACTTTTGTATTACCTCCTTAGCATGTTCTACATCAAAAAATTATTTTGTCCCTCTACGAAAGAATATTTTGAAGATAGCTGGATACAGCAGTTTGGATCTCATGCCTGCTTCTCAACCTCCCCTGATGAGTGGAATAAATGTATTCCTCTTCTGCCTGGTGTACAGTGAGTAATCATTTTTCAAAAACACTCTTCTTTCTCCCACTTTTAGTACTTTGCCTTCTGCCACAGTTTTGTCAGAAACAACTCCTTCTGCTGGTAGGATTGCATCTTTACTATTAAAGGTGTACGTTGGTTTCTCGTGGCCAGGTTTGGAACATACACATGATGTGCCCTTTCAATTAACAACTCCTGCTGTGGACTACCAGTGTGTTTTCATAAAATTAATACAGTCTGCTCCTTCCAGTTTCTCCGGTACAACAGAAAATCTCAGGTTTTCCCAGCATGCTCTGTCACCTAATTCTATTATTTTGAAACATCTCTTCTTGAGCAGTCTCATATTCAGCCAGCCTTTTATTCATTTTGACCTCTGATTTTTTCAGTTTTATCACCTCATCTGAATATCTGTTTAAAGCTTCTTCCATTTTATCCAGCCCTTTGTTATTTGAGTTGATAAACTCCATCAATGTTTTGATTACTTTAATCAACTCTTAGCACATTTGAGTTATTTCTTCCTTTATGTTACTGGAAGTAATGTCTTGCACCAAAGCAGGAGCTTGCATTGGTTTTTGCTGAACAACTGCAGGATTCTTCCCAGCTAGTGTTTTTTCCTCACCTTTTGTGCTTGATTTTCTTTCAGGTTCTTTGAATTTCTTTTTTGCTGGAATCTAGGCAGTACATTTACTAGCCAGTTACTTAAATTTACCCAAATGATAAGTTCACTGGCTCTCTCTTCTGAGTTTCTGTTTTCACACTGGGAGAGCTGAAATTAAGCTGTTACTCAGTGTGCAGCCACCTTGGAATTCTTCATCATAATTCAATAAAGACCGACTCAGCCAAAGATACTTATATTAGGAACAGAAAAATTGCCCTAATAGCCACTCAAATATTGCTCTGGAGAACCATCAGATTGTTGACTGACCACATCATTCAAGCTCAAAGAATGCCTTTCAACAACAGATAACAGCAAGTAAATAAAAATAAATACAAACAGTACTTGCTAACTTCTTTAGTTTAACAATAAATATGAAGACTAATACAATCACTATCCCCAACTGAAACCATAACTACCCATCCTCTCAGAAATACCCCCTGGCTGAAATGTGCTAACCACACATGAGGATTAAAAACTACAAGAACTTTAAAGAAAATTAAATAAAAACAGGAGCTAAATTAAGTACACTTTATTTTGTTTTCCTTAGAATGTCACTTAAACTAACTAATAAACAGTTAGTTAGCATCTTTAACTTGTCTCTCTAACACCAGGTTTAGTCACCAGCTATTTCAAATATACTACCACTGCTCTCTTACCTATCCCTTCCTGCTCCAACATAATCATCCATCCTACTGCCAACTTACCAGCATTAGCATCAAACCTCCCTTTCTCCCATTTTGTACATGGAGTTGGGCTGTCACATCAGCAGTGACCATCATCTACAGCCAATGTTCACACCACTGCATCGCTAACACAGATTTTTGAAAAAAAAAAAAACAGTTTATGTTCATATAAACAAATATGGCCTTTTCCGTGACATCCAGCACAGTTTCAGGAAATACACTGGAACCATAGCACTTTACTCACAAACTGATACATTATACACTAATCTCAACAACAAATTCCTTACAGCAGGTTTATTTATCAAAATGGAAGGAGCATTTCATCACAGCTGACCACTGATTTTTATTCTCTAAATATTCAACATTTGGCATAACACTATCTCTTACTTTAAAAGTTACCTAAGTTAGGCAACTATCAGCTTTATTAGAGATGGGAACCATTAACTGTGGTGTCCCTCAAGGGCAAGTGCTAAATCCATTATTTTTTTTTCTTTTTTAATCAGTAATATGACATATTCTCTCTCTCCTCACTGAAACTAATAATTTGATTTTGTCCTGTCCCGCCTTCATTCTGTACTGGTTGGGTTCGGTTCCGACTCGGCCTTTTACAAAAGCTCAAGGTCTTCGACTAGCTCGTGGCTTACATCCTATCCAATGGTGCCCTAAGGAATTCCCCAGATCTCGCTTGCCGCTAAACAAGATCGGGTGCTACACACTGGCTTTGACTAAGTGATTTCTTTCAATTGTGTTTTTATTGTAAAATTTAGTGTTTTTTTTCCTCTAGGAAGTACTTAGTAGTAGTTTAGATTAGTTAAATTGGTTAACATTGGTTAATAGCTTTAGCTGGAGTCATTTTTTCTTGCTGTTTGATGAGTATTGGTCTTCGTTACTCTCAAGGCCTATCTACTCTATCCCAGCTTTCCTAAGCTTGTTGTTTTTGAGCTGTTTAAAATTAGTGCGTGTTATACTTAGATAACTTAGATACTTACTTAGAGGGATATCTATAGTCCAGTTTAGATAGAGTGTGTGCGTATTTGATAATTCTCCCTTTTTTCCTTGATTAAGCTTGCTCATTTAAGTTAGAGGGCTGCTTGGCCCATTTAAATTAGAGGGTCTTTCCCTTTCTGTGTGCATTATACTTGTAAAATACGTTAGTTGACTAACTGCTTTATCGGTGGATTGTTCTATCACCTAAGCTAGCTCATTTAAGTTAGAGGGCTGCTCAGCCTGTTTAAGTTGTTAAGGTTTTTCCATAGTGTGTGCTTTACATATTTTTCTGTTTAGCAAGCTTCGTATAATAAAAAAAGTGACTTTTTGATGTTTTCTCCATCCCGTAAGCTAGCTCGGTTTAGTAAGAGGGCTGCTTAGTCTATTTAAATTAGAGGGCTTTCCCTTAGTGTATTAATATATATATATATATATATATATATATATATATATATATATATATATATATATTCAAAGTGTTCTGAAGTGTAGTCAGAAAATGTCCATGACCATGACAGTGTGTGTGTGTGTGTGTGTGTGTGTGTGTACTGCCTTGGAGAAGTACATCTGCAAGAACCAAATGCAATTTGCCATTCTTTCAGTCACAGGGTTCTTCTTGCAAGGAAGAATAAGTTAATTCTGAGGGGGTTATTGAAGACTTCCTTTTCAGAAGCCATAGGAGAAGGTCAATGTCCTTACAAAGCAGACCTCTTTCCTTTCTTCAAAATCTGAAAAATCAGGAAAAAGATCTTATTCCACATCTTCAGAAACCCATTCAGAGCTGACAAAAAAGTTACTGAAAATTTCCACATCAGACCTGAAACCTGTCAGGCTCGAGAAACCATCCAACTCGGCCCCTTCAGAAGTGGAACCAATGGTGTTTCAAGCTTGGAGCCGGTCCCCAGTACGGGAACTGGTTTCTCCGATGTTGAGATCCCCTATCTTGCAAGTTTCAAGATCTCCTGCTCCTTCCTCTCGATCCTCCAGGAGTCTTTCAGATGATGATGTGGATCTCATGGCGCAGAGACTTTTGAGGACACTGGCACTTGCCAAACTTTTGTCAGAACTGACCCAGAGGGTTTCAGAACCAACTAAGCCTACCCTGTCAACATCGATTTCTCCTCCGACCCGACTCGGGACTTCGGAGCCAGAATGCATGGAGCTGATTGTAGTGGAACTTTTGGAGATGAGACCTGTTCCAGGATCTTTGGCCCCAACTACCGCTTTGACTTCTTCAGTGCCATCTGAGCTCGAGGAGTCTAGGAGTCAATGTTCTCCGGTCTTGTTCAGAGAGGACAGTCAGATCGGAAATTTGTCGGATCCAAACTTGCCTCTCGGGGCTTCGGCATGGGTAAGCTCGTCTCCTACATTGGCCTTGGAGCCAGCACCCTCAGTGCCACGGATGCCTTCTAGTTCTTCAGAACTGGGAGCTTCCTCAAATCATTGGTGGTGGGGGGGCCTTTGAGGCAATAAGGAGAGTGCTGTCCCCATGAGCAGCTCCACTCCCAGACCCAGTTATTCCTCCCCCAAAGGCACCGGTGTCCATCTCGGCACAACCGCATCCACACAGACGCAGAGACCCATGGGCTCAGGACGCCCCATTGGGTGAAGTCCTCTCTTCCAAAACCTCTCTAGAATACCCTTCTGAAGAGGTCCCTCACAAGGGACTATGTAAGAGGTACCATTTGGACTCCCCAGGGGAGTCTGTTACATCAGATACAGACCTCGATGAGTCAGAAGGGTCCTCATGGTCACCCTCTGAGGATGTGTCCTTTGCAGACATCTTAGAAATACTTAAGCAGAGAGGTAGCTGGAATTCCATCAACCCTTCTGATCAGCAGTCTGCCTACCTGAAAGCCTTTGGGTCTCACCCTTCTGCCACTTGGGTGTCTCTGCCTTTCGACAAACTCATGGACCTAATTTGTTGAAAGGTGTGGGAGACTCTAGACTCAGTGGAGCCTGTCCCTCGGAGGCCAAATAAAATCATTACATCCCCCGCTGATAAAACTTTCCTTACAAAAGGTGTCACGGTAGATGCTATGGTGGTGCTGGCGGCCACCAAGAAGGAACTGTCAGACAGGTCCTCTTCTGTTCATCCTCCGAACAAAGAGTCATGTACAACGGACAGATATGGAAAGCGCATTTTTTCTTCAGCGACCTTTACACTCAGGTCCCTGAATTATCTTACACATTTTACCAGGTTGCACAGAGATTTCCTGAAGGAGCTAGGAGATACTTTCCAGGGTTCAGTAGCTGCGGGGGGTATCAGATAAAGTTTCCTCCCAGCTCTCCATCTTGAATTCAGTGGTAAACTCCTCCATGAGACTCATTTCCAATGTAGCTGATGGAACGAGTAGGGCAGCGGATTCAGGAATTTCCCTAAGGAGGCATTTCTGGATGCACTTGTGTAACTTTGCAGAGCCTTTTAAGTCTTCCTTTGTTAATGCCCCCTTCGATGGCTTGTCCTTATTCGGGCCTAAACTCAAAGACACACTAACCAGGTGTGAACAGGAAGGAAAAACTCTCTCTGCCATAGGAGTCCGTTTATTCCTACATTCTAGGCCTTATCCAAACGTTCAATAGGGAGGAAAAATGTGGTTTTGAAAATCCCAGAGAGGTTTTCAAGACACACGTGGTGATCCTTCCCCCAGGGGCAGAGGGGGAAGCAATAATAGAAGATGACGGTCACAAGGCAGAGGGGGTCCGCAAAATAAGGGTGACAGGGAATTCTTCCATGGCAAGTCTTTTCAGGGCTCCTGAAAGGAGGCATGCCTGTCCATCTCTGGAGGCAGTCGGGGCTCGCTTATCTTTGTACCCAGAAGCCTGGCTAAAAATCACAAAAGACAAATGGGTACAAAGCATCGTATCCAGAGGTTACTCCATACCCTTTTCCTTTCCCACACATAACGAACATTTCGAACATCCCACCCAGTCATAGGAAAAAGGCAATATTAGAAATACAGAGGTTGCTAGAAAAGAGAGTCATCCAAACTGTCCCTGCAGACCAAACAGGATCTGGAATTTACTCAAGGTTCTTTTTAGTTCCAAAGAAAATAGGGGACTGGAGATCCATCTTGGATTTCAGCAGACTGAACAAAGCAGTAAAGAAGTCAAAGTTACAGATGGTAACACTGCAGTCAATTCTCCCTTTTCTGGGAAAAGATGACTGGATGTGCTCTATAGACCTCTAGGATGCGTACCACCACATAAAAATGGGCAGGCGATGCAGGAGTCATTTCCACTTTTGGCTGGAATCCAGTCACTACCAGTTTCGAGCCTGCAGTGTTCACCACATGTATGATAGTAGTTATGGCTCACCTGAGACATCTAGGATTCCGAGTGTTTCCGTACCTAGATGACTGGCTCCTAACCACTACCACCAAACATCTACTAATAAAAGCAAGAAACACCACATTGAAACTCTGCTTCTGTTTATGGATCACAATAAATTATGAAAAATCTGCCTTACTGCCATCTCAGCATATTGCTTTTATAGGAGCAAATCTAGACACCACAAAAATGATGATAAAGCTTCCCCCAGAAAGAGTTCACGGCCTTCGATGTCAGGTCTCAACCCATCTATGCAAGAGGAAAGTTCAAGTAAGAACAGTTCTAAAAGTGCTAGGCACCATGGCAGCAGCAATAAAAGTAATTCCATTAGCGTGGCTACATATAGGTTCATAGGTGAGTACTACTCTAATGGCCCTGGAGCCTTTACAAGCCTAGCCCATAGAGGTGCCCTGGCATTGTGCCACCCGATGTTAGTTCCCAGTACCTCTATCAAGTAGAGCCACTGGAGTGTTGCCTGGGGTGAACTTTCTATTACCCATCCACTTACCAAGATTTCTCTTGAAGAGGGACAGCAAAGTGCTCTGCTTCACGCCACTCACGTGACTTTAGGTCAACCCTTTGTTCTTCCAAAGTCTGCAGTCAGAGTGACAACAGATGCTTCCCAGACAGGATGGGGGACATTATCAGGGAAGGATGGTTCAAGGCACTTGGCAGAATCATGAGGCCCACTTGCATATCAATGTCCAAGTGATAAGAGCAGTGCTGTTAGTGTTGCAAGCATTCCAAGACTCTCTTCTGCTAGGAACTACTGCAATACAAACAGACAATATGTCGGTCATGTGGTATATAAACAAACAAGGAGGAACCAGATCTTACCCCCCTTTGCCGAGAGGCCCTGAGAGTATGGCAGTGGGTGACCTCTTCCAAATGCTTTCTGAGAGCAATGCACATCCCAGGGAAATCCAACATGATAGCAGACAAACTCAGCAAAGCAATTCTGATACCTCACGAGTGGTCCCTAAAACAAGACATAGTGGAAATGATTTTCCAAAAATGGGGCCAGCCTTGTTGAGACCTTTTTGCCATGTCCATGAATGACAAATGCAGCAGCTACCTTGCCCTAATCCTCCCCCCGGGGGAGTCACCAAGGGATGCACTTGTACACGATTAGCCCTCAGGTCTCCTCTACACCTTCCCTTCCTTTCCATTGATACACAAAAGTTCTTCAGAAAGCCAGTGTTTTGGGATGGACCTTAATACTTATCACCCCTTACTGGCCTCGCCAGATCTGGTTCCCCTGTCTGTGGCCTCATCTTCAGGAGGAGCCTTGGATTTTGGACCCAATTCCAGATCTTCTGACCCGTCTATCAGGGATGTTCCATCCTTCTCTCCAAACCCTCAAGTTGACAGCCCGGCTGCTCAGATTCCAAACATAGCCAGGCTACCTGACCTTTCACCTTCAATGCAGCATATCCTAATTTCTTCTCATAAAGCTTTGACAAGAAACTTGTGTATCAACAAATGGAAGAGATTTTCCTCCTGGGCCTTGAAAAACCATATTGACCCTTTCTCTGCACCTATATCTTCCATACTGGAGTTCTTAGTAAAGCTACTTCATGATGGGGCAGCTGCAGCTATTATTCAAGATCAATTAGCAGCAATCTCTAATTTCCATTTAGGCAAAGCAGGGCCAAATGTTATGCCCCACAGACTTTGCAAAGCCTTTTGAGGGGTACCATTAAACCATCTCTAGCACCATGGAACCTAAATTTTATGTTATCCTATATGATTCTTCCCCCCTCTGAGCCTGCATCATCCTGTGACATGAAGTTCTTAACCCGGAAGACAATTTTCTAAATAGCTATCACTTCAGCTAGAAGAGTTTCTGAGGTACAAGCATTGTCTATAAACCCCCCATATATGCTGTTCCACAAGGACAAAGTGTCACTTCATACAAATCCATCCTATCTACCAAAAGTATGCTCAGAATCAAGATTAAACCAATCTATAGACTTAACCAGTTTCACCACTAATTATGGCAATAAGGCAGAATATATGTTACACCGACTAGATGTACATAGGCAATTATGTTTCTACTTGCATAGAATGAAGGACTTTAGAAAGACTAACCAATTGTTTGTGTCCTTCTCAGACTGCAAAAAAGGTGCTCCAGTTACTAAGACCACTCTCTCCAGATGGCTGTCAGATTGTATTCAATTCACCTACAAATCCCAGAACAAACAACTTCCCGATAAAGTAAGAGGTCATTCTACCACAGCTATTTCTACCTCTTCTGCCTTTTGGGATAAACTGCCAATTGATGCCTTTTGTGCTGTAGCAACATGGGCAAGACCTCATACCTTTATTACTTATTATAAAGTTGATTTGCCTCCAGGGACAGGGCCTCTTTTGGGTCCACTGTTCTGAAGAATATTCTCCCTTCACCCACCCGAGAAAGATAGGGATGCTGTCCCAACCAGTACAGAATGAAAGCAAGATAGGACAACATCACATAAAGAAATTATGTACTCACCATAATGTTCCATGTGTGTTGTCCATCTAGCCTTCATTCTTACATCCCACCCTACTTCCCCCAGCCTTTAGCTCCTGGAGGACCAAGAGGATTCATTTGGAGACTAATATTCTCTGACCCTCTTCTTGGCTTGTAGTAGTAGTAAATTTTTATATGCTCATATTAGTATACCAGCAAACAAGATCTGGGGAATTCCCTAGGGCATCATGGGATAGGGTGTAAGCCACGAGCTAGTTGAAAACCTTGGGCATTTGTAAATAGCCGAATCGGAACCAAGGATTGGTTCCAAACCCAACCAGTACAGAATGAAGACGTGATGGACAACACATAAGGAACATTATGGACAGTACATAACTTATTTTTATATATAAATGATAGAAACATAAAAATATATAAAATTCTGATGCATCAATGCTTGAACAGAAAAAAAACTGCAACAGACCATTTACCAACTTTGTATATGGATAAATAAGACTGAATTGTTAATGAACTCCCAATAAATCCTTTCTAATATAATTTTCCTCCAATTAGAAGCTAAATGCCACCAACACTACGGCTCCCAATTAGATGGATGCTGTTTCTTTATCTCTGAAAGATCCTCTGGGAAACACCATTCCCATAGTCAGTCACCAAAAATATCTTGAAAATACCTTTGACCTGTCTCTTTCTTTCATGCTGCACACATAAACAGTAACAAATAAATCTCTTCAGCAGCTAAAATATGTTACAAAATCTGCCATCTACTATATCAAGAACCAGGTCAAACCAATATCAAGAATCCATTCATGGCCAGCTTGATTGATTATTTATTTATTTATGTTTATTAACTAGGATATCATAACTGAGCAAATTGCCCTTTTCAGCAGAGTCCCTGAGAGAAAAGCTCTACAACAGGAATGTACACATATTGAGATTATTTTGGAATAAAACTCAAAAGAAGAAGCATGCAAGCAGTAAATGTACTATATATGTCATGTAAACATAAGAGACAGAATAAAACACATAAATCAATTACATATAAAAATATGTCATGTATACTTAGTAGAATACCGAATCATTCATGTTGTCTAGAAAACATAACTTATAAGTCATGTATAGTAATAACAACACACTGCAATATAAGCAGGTCCAAGGGGTCATTAAAAGGACTGTTATCTCTTTCTAGAAATGTTTTGGGCTGGCTTCACCTCTAAGTTGTACAGGAATGGAGATCTGTACTTTAAGAGTATTGCATATAATTAATCGCCATGGAGACTGATTGATTTTTATGAGAGACGACTGATATAGAGCTTTTAATCTGAGTTGTCTTTTGGATGTACATTTGGTAATGGTGGTGTTTATAATGGCATATTTGTTTTAATTATAAAAATGTCATGAGTAGGTTTCAGTTAGGTATAATTCAAGAGTTTGTGAAGTTCTATCCATTGCAATTTTTGAAGGACTGTACAGTGATGGAATCTGGGAGGTAGGTTTGTTGCAAATATGGTGATGTTATTACAACAGCTGTCATGTTTGTATAGCAGTGTGATTTAGTGATTAGCTTAAATTACATACAGTAGTTTAGGTAACAGAAGATATTGAACCATTAGTTGTAGGGCTTATATTGTAAAGTTGTTGTTGTTGTTGTTGTTGTGTCTTTTGGCTTTTCCCGGTTAGGGGTCGCCACAGTGGAACTCTGGTCCGCTAATGATTGGCAGTAGATTTTTACGTGCCGAGTTGCCGGCCCTGACACACAACCTTCAACGAAGGTACGCCCATTCACGCATGTCTCCACACAGAAGGCGCGCTAGCTGAGAATTGAACAGGACAACGTATTACTGTGAGGCGACAATGCTACCGCAGCACCACCACCGCAGTTAGGGCCTATATTGTAAAGTATGGTATGGTTTTGTATAGCATTCCTTGCTTTTGGATTTAGACACAACAGAGATTATTTGAAGATCAAGTTTAAGTTGTTGATTTATGGCAACTCCTGGTAATTTTGCTTGGGTGACTTGCTCTAGGATGGTGTTTTAGCTTCCTTGTATAGTTATTTGTGAGATACATTGGTGGGTTGTGATAGTGGTAAACAGCATTACTTAGGTTCTTTTAGAGTTAATCAGTAGTTGTGAGGCTATAAGCCAAGCCTTTATGTTTGAGAAGGTATGCTGAGATTAGGTTTGCAGTACAGGAAGACAGGTGGAAGAGCATATCAGAACTGAGTCATCAGCATATTGTACAAATGATCCTAGGTTAATTATTTTTTTATGCCATTGGTGAATATTTTGAATAAAAGAGGACACAGGATGGATTCCCAGGGGACTCCAATTATGGTACACATGAAGAGAGGGTAAGAGTCCTTCTCCTTCCAAATTGAAACTTTTCAGAAAGTTGACCTTTAAGCCAACCAAGTATGGAGTTGACAATGTACAGTTGAGGCATCCTTTTGAGCAGCAGATCGTGGGAAGCAGCGTCTAATTCTTTTGAGAGGTCTAGGAAGAGTGCAGAAATGATACAATGGTGACTGGGATGGGAAATGTTTGCTTTTAAGAAAGACAGGAGAGCTGAATATGACCTGGTTGGAATCGTTGCTGTGTATCTTTGAGATGAGGCAATGTTTAATTAAGTTATTTAAAAGGTTTTTATTAATTTTTTGAGCATTTTAGTGATGGAGGATAGAACTGTGATGGGTTTGTAGTCTGGGATGTTATGTTCTGTTCCTCACTCATGTATAGTGTTAAAGTATGATTGGTTCCATAGTTGAAGAACATGCAGTTCAATTATTGCTCTATAGATAGAGATTAATACTTGGTAGGCTGCTTTGTAAGCAGTAGATCTGAAATATTCTCGACAGAACTGGTGAGGTGATATAATGGTTGTTTAACGAGTTTCTTGACCTGATCTCTGGAAACAAGTTGCATGACAACCTTGAGTTGTTTCAGGGTTGTCATTCCAGCAGTTAGTATTCCGTTGTTGTAAAAGAGAGATGATGGAGCTTTGTGTAATGTGAAAGCTCTTTTTGCAGGCAGTGCTGAAACTGAATTTGTTTGGTGTTGGTATTAGATTTTGCTATTGTTTTTACCTGCATTTTTATTTTGTTGATATAGCTCGAGAAATGTTAACAAAGGATTAGATTAGAATATGAAGAGTTAAAAACAAACCATTACCCTTGATTATCTAAAAAAAGCCTCAAACATCATTCCAACAATAAGGAACCATAGTAAACAATGCATAAAAAAGGACAAAAAAACTTATTATAACACCCATAATTCATCACTAAACAATTAAAATGCTACTGGAAATCCATAAATACATTGTTCAGAACTGGAAAATTAATCCAACTCATCCCATTCCCAAACCAATAAACTCCCAAAGCATTGCTTTCCAGTTTAACACACATTTTATACATCCAGTAACCTCCCTCCTAAAAAAACAAAACTAATACCAATCCAGCCATCCACCCCAATCACTGAAGTCACAACAGACCTTCACACTCACTCACTCTAAAGCCAACATCTACAATGAAAAATAACTAAATACCTTAAAGCAACAACCACTGCACAGACTAACTTCCATCTAAATACCTCAAACTTGCTGCAGACAGCATTGCATATTCCATCTCGATTCTAATAAACCACTCTATCCAAGCAAAGTATGTCCCCACCTTATGGAAAAATGTCCTATATAATAGCCACCCACAAAGGTGGCTCATCAACTGAGCTCACAAACTATAGATTGATTGTCATTCTCTCACTCTTATACAAAATCTTGGTTGGGAGGGTGGCCTAATGGTTAAGGTGTTTGCCTTACAAACACAAGGTGCAGGGTTTGAGTCTCACAAGGGATAATTGGCTAGGCTGAAAATGGCTCACAATGGCAGTTAGCTTAGTACTAACCTATGAACCTATGAAAACTGTACTCACTCTCAACTTACTACATATGCTACTTCTCATAATCTCCTCTCTTACTCACAACATAGTTTCAGACTCAATCACAGTACAACCACTGCCCTTCTAAGGTTAACAGATATAATAAATCACAACAGAAATCCAAGTCTTCTAACCTCAGACCTACTTCAGGATCTATCCAAGGCATTCAAAACAGTCAATCAATAAAATTCTCCCAGGTAAACTCTCTTCCTATAGACTATCACACTCTTCACTTTACTGGTTTCTTAGTTACTTCATTAATAGGTCCCACGCAGTGAAATGGGAAAACGATTTCTCCTCTTTCCTTCCTGTTTCTGTTGAGTCACGTAATGATCCATCCTAGGACCACTATTGTTTAACTTATTTATCAATGACCTAAATACTGCAGCCAAAGAGATCATCATAGCACAATTCACCAATGACTCCACTCTAATATGTGCTGCTAGGATACTACCATTGCTACAAACACTAACCCATAAATCTTCTCCTTCACAGCAGGTTGACTTGACAATCAACACTCCTCCTGAAGCCAAAAATAAATAAAAAAATACCACTGTTCACTCTTAAATCCCCCCCAACAAAAAACTACCTGTAATGTACTGTCATCCAACAAAACCAATATAGAACTGGTATCCAATACTGAACAACCAGGTGTGATTATAGGCAACCACCGGAAAACTGATCTCCTTCAGCAAACTACAAAGAAGACACACCAAATGATAAGCTATCTCTACAGAGTAAAACACTACCTCACTGACTCTGCTAGGCAAAACATAGCCATTTCTTTTATATGCCTCTCCGATTCTAACAAATCACAACTCTTCCCTATTAGCCAAACTAGAACAAATCTAGAACAAAGTAGCCAAATTCACAACCAGCTAACAATATAGATAAAATCATTATCTCTATTGAATTCACAATAAATTACAACCACAACCCTGAAAAATCCCCATCTCTTCATTCTGTAATTCAGCCTTATAATACTAAGAGATCGCTATGCTCCACTGACAAATCTTTATTCTCTATAACCTAACCTAACAACAGTACGGGATACTCACTATATTCATACTGCATTGCTAAAACTTGGAATACCATCCTACTCCACTTAAAGGAAAACTCCACCACTTTCTACAGTTTAACTCAGTTCTTGGGTTGATTTTCTCCAAGTAACATGGTTCTACTACTTTATAAAACATTAATTTCCTTGCCTTAGAATCAAAGGAATGAAAAGACCACCTGCTTAACTTCTCACATAATTTGCAAAGGAATTTGTTTACACCTGCATGACATACCACAAAGAAATTTGCAGTCAGGTACTGATGACAATCTCATATGGGTAATTAGTCCTGATGATGTCAGGAGCTCAGTAGTTTGTGTAAAATAGACGTAGCAGTGTAAAACTGTTTCCTACTGTCTTTACTGCAGAGAAGAAGAGAATTAACACTGATTCACAGCTGCTTCCAATGTAGCTCTGCCTTTCACAGCAAAACACAGCAATTTGATCAGTCAATGGTTCAAAGGCAGTTGTCAGCTCTTTTGAAAAATGTAAACTTTAAATGTTTGTTGTTTATACTTCTTTAAAATTTTAGATGACTTCAATATAGTATTAGATGTCTGTGACATTAACAGAAAAGTCAGAAAATATTTATTTCTTGTACTTCTTGTGAAGTAGCCACAAACTTTTTCTATAACTCCTTAGTATAGTATAAAACAATCTGTAAAACACATACAAATAAGGGTCATTCAAGAAGTAAACAAAACAATCATGTTACAGAAAGTATACAAGATTACAGTGACTGACACTAATCACATATATGCCAATATCATGGGACTACACCATACCTCTCAAATGTCTTTTATTTTCAGGGGAGTCCCTGATTTTTTACTCAAATCTTAGGTCTGTTCCTCTTAATTCCTACTAAAATTGGTGACATTTGGGGAAAAGGTACTGAGTTAGACTTAATAAATAATGACAGTGATTACAGTCATAGACTTCTTTTATTTCAGAATGTTCATTAATTCACATTATCTTATTCTGCAATGACTCAAGTTAATAGTACTAATATTATAAAAAGCATCCTTAATTGTCCCTGATTATTTCTGGATTTGTTCCTGATTGGTTGAGGGCTATGGAATGCACCACTACTTCTTTATGCTTAGCATGAGTCATATAAAGCAGACTTGAAATGGATTGTGGGAAAGAAACAGGCTTGAAGAAAAACAAGATTATGTTGATATGTCAAGTCCCACTGGCAGTCATTTTGCAGAAAACATTAAAATTCTGTAAGAAGCAGTCAGATTGGTTTTGGGTTGTTAAAAGAGCCCAGAAAACAAAGACAGAGTTAAAAAATTTTACACTTTATAAAGTTCTAAGGTGGAGTTTTCCCTTAAGAACTCCCTGAAGGATTTTCAGTATCAGCTGAAGCAACACCTGATAGATACACTGCACTGCATCATCCCTGGTTAAACTAGTACTAATATAGCTATAGAAATTCATGCCATACTTCTCTGCTGTATAAAATTTAAAGTATTATTATCATACTATACCCTCCTCTATAATCTCATCTCCTTTATCTTCTCTGCGCCTCCACTCCTCCTTCCTTTCTTTCTTTGGGCTGCACTATCTTACTTTCATATGTCCTAGATTTTGAGCAAGTCTTTATAGTAACAAACATTTTTATGTAAAACCTGACAATCTATGCTTACTAATAATATTGCACTGCATATAACTCCCTGTATTTAAAAAGTATTCATATACAACTCATGTAACTGTTAATTTTAATCAAAACTGTATGCAAATTATGTAACTAACGTCAAGGATGTCTAAATAATGATGTTCTGCTCGTGAAAAAACTAACAGTAAATGATGTAATAATGCGAATTATGCATAATAGAGCTTTTCACCCTAGGTCTCCACTGAAAAAGAGCACTGCTCAGTCAGACTTTCCCAGTAAATAAACGCCAATGCATGCATGCATAAATAAGTAAGTAAGTAAATAAATAAATAAATGTATGACTAATAATTTTGCTTCTTGTTAGAAGTAGACAGTTTTAATTCAGAAGTTAGGCAATTTTTTGTGAAAAAGCTATCTCTGTTTAAATGTTTATTGTCAAATCAAGTTCTTTAATGGAAAGCAAATGCTTCAACTTATGTATTTTAAATAAAGAATTGAATTGTTTGACTTTGAATGCTTGTTGTTCATGGTTTATTTAGTAACTTAAGGTTACATTCTACTGATACATTTAGCTCCGCCATGACTACACTTTCATGGATGACTGCTCAGTGCTAACTGCTACTACGTGAATATTTGAAGGCTGTTTTTTTTTAAAGAAAAATGTAAGACACGTTTTTGTCAGTTTTGACTAACTGGTGGCATCAATAACATGAAGCCTGGAAAGGAGGATGTTGGTGGTGAAGAGTTACCATTTACCCTAATGTCTAGGAAATTGTGTGTGTGTGTGTGTGTGTGTGTGTGTGTGTGTGTGTGTGTGTGTGTGTGTGTGTGTGTGTGTGTGTGTGTGTGTGTGTGTCTGTGTCTGTGTATCTGTGTATGTATATCTATATCTATATATATATATATATATATATATATTTGTATGTATGTATATAACAAAATAACTTTTGTCGTATTTTAATTATTTTTGGTAAAAATACACAACTTCACTGGAAGGCACTGGGCTCAATCTAAAGTGGGTGAAATTTTGGGGACCGGTGATCATATAATTGTAACTCTGAAATGCAACATCACAAGCTCATTTGAATATAGCAGGGTTTGTCTATTTCAACAATGCATATTTACCGTACCAGCCGCTAAAGGCAACTGCCCTTTGTATACTAACACCAGGGGCAGAATTCAGGCCCCTTTTGGCTGGTTCTGTCCCACAAATACTGATGGCAGAGGTGAAAGGCCTTTATAACAATCTGCTCAGTCTCACACCAGACTGTCACCATTACATTCAACTTGGAAACATCAAAAATCTGGACAAAGGCCCATGAAAACAGGTACAGATCTGTATGCTGATTAACATAAACATTAACATAAAATGTGCATACATAATTATGTAACCCCACCCGCTCCAATGGAATTGTGGGATACCAACTTTCAAAAGCAAACTGAAGAACAGGCAACCAAAATATGGCCCCAGAGTCCCTTTGCAACCATTCCAATGTCCCTTTACTTTGTCCCATTTACCATAAACACTAATGTGCATACTACTTTACTTCTACAATGTTCATCTGGATTTTATTTTACATTTTATAGCACAAAGACTAATAGACATCTGCTAAACAAAGCAATACAGTCTCACAATGAAAACAGAATTAGCATTAAAACTTTTCTGCCCTTGAAACTCACATTCATTGAAACATCATTGAAACCCACATCCAAAAAAATGCATCTGGCCAGTGGCGGATAAAGATTACCTTTGGGGTGTTTCCAAATCATAGGCCCCTTGCACATGAAACAAGAAACATACATTGGTTCTTTGATACATCTTCCTGATTTTATTAAATTATATTCCTTGTATAATACAGCACACTTGTTAGAGCGCATTTTAAATATATTGTTTCTAGTAAGCAATGAAACAAAATACATGAACCAATAATGACAAAACTGCCCAATTCAAAACGTTTCCATCATAAAAGTCTACTCAGACTTCTACAATCAATCTCTGCAGAAGTAAATGTAATCTAAATTCCATGTTAAAGAAATCTGTAACTAGGTTGCTGCTGGCAAACAACTTTATATTTCATTGTTTCATCTACAAGTAAAGTGCCTGTTACCTTTGAAGAATAAATACCTATGTTACATTAATAAGCTAGTAGTAAATAGGGAATGGATGGCAAACTGATAACAGGTTCATAGTTGATAGGTTTCCGCACCAAAGGAGGACATTCTAAGGACTGCAGCATCCACCCCCTCTAAAAGTACAACACAGTACAGTAATCCATCTACATACTGTGGGAGTAGAACCCACAGCCTTCTACATCAAACACAAGTACTCTACCTGTTGTGCTACTAACAATGCAAGTAGACTTTGCATAGGCAGCACTAAACTTCTCTTTCCCTGAAAAACTTTGCAGCACAAGAAATCAGGAAAAAGCCAAAATTTATTGGGTAGAAAAAAGGCCCAAAACCAGGGACACATTTTAAACATGGCTTGTATAATCTTAGAAAGTTGCTAGAATAAAATGTTTAACCATGTGTTTCCTAAAATATAGGAAGACAAACTTAAATGGCTATCATTATTTAGTGAATTTAGTTCTCACTGATTTGCCAGAATAAAATAAAATGTATGGCTTTTAACATTTGTTTATTGGGAAAGCCTGACTTGGAACAAAGCTAATTTTCAGCAGAGGCCTGGGGAAAAATGCTTCAGATGCATATCTTTGCATTGTGGGAGGAAGCCCATACAAACACAGGGAGGACATGCAGACTCCACAAAGAAGGCACTTTAGCCAAGAATTGAAGCAGAGAACCTCTTGCTGCAAGGCAGCAACACTACCATGACACCATCCAAATTTAAAGAACAGACCAAAAGTATGAGCCAAACACATTCCAGATATTATGTGAACATTTGTACAGTTGAGAGATATAACTCCTCCACAGAGAAGGCACTTCAGCCAAGAATTGAATCAGAGGCAATAACACTATCACTAAACCATCCAAACGTTGAGGAATGGACCAGACATATGAGCCAAACACATTCCAGACATGTGAAAATTTGTACAGTTGAGAGATCTAACTCCTTCAACCAAAAGTGGTGATATGAGTAGAGGACTCAGGCTCTTGCTCCCTTGTACCTAAGGTATAGGTTTGAGCCGGAGTAACCCTAAACACCAGGGAGCTCTATCTGTGGCATTTCACACACCCACAAAAAAGGCACCTAATTTTCACCCTCATATGAAGCTATATGCCTCCACACCTGCCACTTCTCTATTTTGAAATAATTTTCATTATAGCAATAGCACAGTCGCATATGACAGTTCATACATTCTCAGAGTGCCCTTTAGAGGAATACTGTACTTGGTAGACTACCATAGAGTACCGCAGACTCAATGTTTACATTTGTAAGCCCTCTTCTCAGCAATCATAGCATGTCTCCTAGTGTCAAACACTACGTTCAAGCCTTCTAGTTTTCTCCTCTTTTTACTGCATACTGTCTCTGCACCTCCCAGATTATTAAAAGCAATGCATCAACACATGCTTTGTCCTCCTGCCAGTATTCCATTTTTCATCTTTACCACCTAGTTTCACTTTCATTCTAAGACATCCACATCTGCAGCTTACTTCTATAAACATACTGTATCTGATACTTACTTTCATGTCACACACTACACTTCATTCTTTGTATCTGCTTTCTGTGGCCATAGTAACCTTTTAAAAAGCTGAGAACACCTCAGAAAAAGCTTGGAAAACTATAATAAATAGAGTCAGATCTACCAACAAGTCAAGTTAAGTTAAGCCAAGATATTAAAATTAAAAAACAGGCTGGAAGACCTGGAACACCAACACCTAAAGTGCTTTACCTGGAAATAAATGTTCCGCTGCTCACACACACACACGCTTTACCTGGAACATCCTGGTATTAAAAATCCCAACACATACATGCTTTGCCTGTAAATAAATGTTCCACTGCTCAGAGCTACAATTCTCTGCTGCCTGAAAATAAACGTAGCAATAAATTATCTGCTGCTCTCCAATTCTCTGCTGCTTTAGGCTTCACTTTTCGTCTGTCCCACAGCTTGTAAAAACTTAAACCCGGCCCAGAGCAAGCCCTCACACATACCACAGTTAAATGAATAAAGCAACGGCACACAGAATAATAAAGCAGCACGGTTATATTAATAAAGCAACAGCACACAGAATTAAGCAGCACAGTTACATGAATAAAGCAATGGTTCAATGCAATTTGAAATTGCGCGCATTCAATAGCAGCACATAAACATCTTGGTAGGATATTAAAAATCCCAACACCTAAAGTGCTTTACCTGGAAATAAATGTTCTGCTGCTCAGAGAAGCAATTCCAATTCTCTGCTGCCTAGAAATAAATGCAGCAATAATTTCTCTGCTGCTCACAGTACAATTCTGCAGCTACATTTCTGCATCATTAAACTGGTCTGACATCAAATTATTTTAGTTCCCAATTTATCTTGCCTTCCTGGTTCCTGCCATAATCAGAAACAGCACTATCAATAGCCTCAGAGCCAACGCTGCTGCTGTTGTTGAGATCTGCTTTGCAGTTTCCACCATCATCCCAGCTACTATTACCGGCATGAACAACAAACCGTCCTTTACATCGGCCGATGTAGGACTGCTCAAGTGCCTGGCTGTTGCCTGCGACTATAAGGTGGGGAGGCATGGTTTGAATACACGTGAACGAGCCTTATGGCTTCATTCAAAAAAGACTAGAGAAATTAGCCAATGCACAAGAGCAAGCACAATAAACTGACAGGTAACACAGTAATGGTAAAGCAGTGGAATTTGCGGTAGCAAAATCTTCTGGTGCATTGAATGTTTGTTTTTACGACATGACATGAGTAAATTACATATCTTAGAGATGTATTATTTTATATGCTGTGTATCATTATAAAGACATTAAATGTAGTGAAGAAAGTGGTGGGCACTGAATGTAATTAAGTGTAATTTGCTACAGTGTGCACTAAACGATAACTTTCGTTAAATATTCTTGACAACTGGAATAGAGTGTTATATTTTACAAAGTGGGCAGTTTAGCAAAACCCTGCTTGAAGTTCTTTTGTACCCGTATTATGTGCTGCGAACCTGTGATTTAGACATAACATTGCGGGTTCTGTTTCTGATTCACTGTAGATCAACTGGTGGCTGCCCACAATTAGAACTGAGGACAGCTGACTAGACATACAACATAAGGAACTATTCACGCATTAAATAATTTGTTGCCAACTTGCACTGTTTACCTGGAGGAGGAGCCGGGAAAGAAAGATGTGATGTGCACTGCCTGACCACAGATGAGGTCATCGCGCACACCCTGCATGTGATGATGTCAGGAGTAAAAAAAAAACACCCAGGAAATTCGGAAATTAAAGGGGCCACATAGAAATTCATGGCACCCCAATATTTTGTCCTCAAAACCAGTATTTACTGATAGTCGAGTTGCAAAGTACAGTGTGGTCTTTCTGCAAAAGAAAGAACACACAGAGATAGCAATTCATACAACTTTATTTATTGTTTTTTTATTTATTTAACATTTGTTAACTGGGTTAGTCTGACTGAGCTAGTGCCCTTTTTCAGCAGTTGCCCTGGCCCAGGGAGAAAAGCTCCACAATCATATACAGTAGTTTAACACACTAACAAACTATAGAGAGCACACATTGCATTAATAAGAAAAAACAACAGAGTTACATCACAAGGTTAGACAGATGATCAGTTTGTACAATTGAATACATAGATTGTGCCAAATGTAGTTTGCCAAAGCTATTTACAAGATACATTCATATGTACAACAGGTAGCACTTGGAAAAAAAAACTTGGTAGCACTACCGGGCAATGGCCAAAAAGGCACAGAAAGAGGGGTATACACTTGAGCATGTGATGAAATACAAATGAAGTGCAGTGTAATGAGTACATAATGAGTTGCAAACAAGGACCACTTAAAGTAGGTCAAGTGCAAAGTTGTGCAATCAGCTGTTTCTTAGTATGGAGGCAAAAAGCATACCAATATTTTCAGAGATGCATCTGATGATTATGCTGGGAAAGTAGCATTACCACTACAGCAACAATTGTTACATTTTACAGCCACTAAATGATACTGACAAAGAATTGCATATCATATTAAATAATGGACAAGCAGCTCCTGGATGGTCTCAAAGTCAGTTGAGACATCATATTGCTGATGGTTGACCTGAGTGGCCCACAAACTCCATCTGGAAGAATACATGGTCTTCCTGTACCAGACTATACCGATGTATGTAGAGGTCTTACCATTCTGACTAAAGGGATCTTACAAACAGCAGTGTCTATTTACCAGTCATCAGCCTGTGGAATACTCAACACATTTCTCAACAAAATGCTGACACAAGTGGATAAGCACATCTCTTTCCTTAACACAGCAGGGGAGACAGCTGCTCTCATGTGTGACTTCTATGACATTATCAACCACCCCAAAGTACTAGGAGACATACATAGCACGTATAGGGCAATAATGTTCCCATCAGGAGTAAAATGTTACATCAACAGGAAAGGCTATGATTCAACAGCTGTTTTGTAGTATGCAATGTGCTGGGCCTATAACCAATCTGTATGCTTAAGAACAACAGAAGAGCTCATGCCTCCCAAATAAGGAACACAAGTCATCTATACTGCCTCTTTCTGTACAGTTACATAGGACAGAGCTATCTAGTAGGTACGTGCAAGCACACTGGTACACCCATACATCAACAGCCACACACAACATACATATATGTTTCCTTCCCTCCCTGTATGTCCCAACAATGCTGCCAGAAAGCCATGATACCTAAATGGCAACTGTCTGAATCCACAAAGTATGGTCAAATACCAGCATAACATCACCAAAATCAGGAATATAGTGTAAGAGGTGTTTGACCTGCTTAAAGAAAGAGTTATGTACTTACTGTAACTTGGCATCTGTGTTAATCTACGTCATCATTCATCACCATAGGGTCTAGGATGCGATATCGGATCTGAAGCAGCAATGTACTATAGATGGATCCAAAGCTGTAGCTAATCCCTCTCCCATGAACCCCTGCTACCCTCTAACCCCCAAATCAAGTTTGCTATCGCATTCCTAAAGGTTACTCCTGCTAGACTGGAAGGAAAACATTCCAATTTCCTCCATGATCCACAAGGTAGGGGGATGGCGGGAGGGAAAAATGTGATGAATGATAATGTAGGATAACACAGATGTCAAGTTATGGTAAGTACATAACTCTTTATCTGATGTTATCCAAGTCGTCATTCATCACCGTAGGGTCAGAGTCCCCAGCTGCCATTTATCCTGGGAGGCCTCAAGGAAGGACATTCTGTAGCACTGATTAGCCATAGGAACCCCTCCTCCTAGAAATCAAATCTATCTTGTAATGACATATAAATGTGTGAGGATTGCACCAAGTAGATGCAGCACAAAAGTCATCAATAGAAAGCCTGGCCAAAAAAGCTCAAGAAGTAGCCATGGACGTCGTAGAATGAGCCTTGATTATTCCTGGAACATCAAGACGGCTATAGTCATAGACTGTGGAGATACAGCTAGAGATCAATTTAGAGATAGTGACCTTGGAAACTGAAAGAACACATCTATTAGGGGAAAAAGCCACAAAAAGCTGCTCTGACCCTATGCAAGTAGAACTGTAATTGTTGGTGTACATCCAAGGTATGTAGACTGTACTCTCCTTTGTTAGAATAATTGGGGAAGAACACTGGTAGCTGAATACATTGGTTAAGAGTAGATTCAGAAGCATTCTTGGGCAAGAAAGAGGGATTCATCCTGAGAGAGACTCTACTCTTGTGAAAAATCACGTAAGGAGGAATAATGGTAAGAGCTGGCAGTTCTGCGACCCTCCTAGCTGAGATAATAGCAACCAGGAAAGACATTTTCCAAGACAGGAATTTGAGATCGCAGGAACTAGCAGGCTCAAAAGGACTCCTAGTCAGAGACTGCAAAACCAACGTAAGGTCTCAAGGAGGGAAAGGATCCTTAATCAGTGGGCTAAGCAGGAAGAAGCCTTTCATAAATGCTTTACAAAGACTAGATGAAAAGGTAGACTCACTATTCTCATGAAAGTTAGAAATTGCCACCAAATGAAGCTTTATGGTAGAGAAACTTGCTCTCACTTGGAAAAGGAAGGACAAAAACAAAAGCATGTCAGAGAGTGAAGCAGAAAAAGGATCCAGATTCCTGTTTTTGGCCCAGATAGAGAACTTATTCCACTTACTACTATAAATATTTCCAGTGGAAGGCTTCTGGGAGGCTAGAATAACACGCTTAATAGGAGACACTAGCCTGGACTGTTTTAGAATCACTGGAATTGGAGAAACCTTGCGGTCAGATGAGGGGTCCGAAAGTTTGGCAGAAAAAGTCACGATGGATAGGAAATTAGATCCTGACAGTAATCCAGTATTCATGGCAGATACTTCAGATGAGACCTGATGATGGGGCGGTTGACAAGGCCAGAAAGGGACAATGAGGATAAGGGATGTCCTCAGGCACTGCGCTTTCTGCAGAACCTTGGGAATTAAAGGAAAAGGAGGACAGGTGTGCAGGAGACCCGAGGCCAATTGTGGACTAAAGCATCACTTGGTGACTCCCCTGGAAGGGGGGATCAGGGCAAAGTACCTGCTGTATTTGTGGTTGGCTGGGGAAGCAAGGCTGACCCCAGTGGTAGAAAATCTGCATCACCACTCTGGGAATGAGGGACCACTCGGGAGGACTCAAGATTGATCTGCTGAGTCTGTAGGCCTACACGTTGGAATCTCTGGGTATATATATATATATATATATATATATATATATATATACATATATATATATATATATATACATATATATATATATATATATATATATATATTGCAAGAAGGAAGTGCCCAGAGGACATTGCCCATTCCCACACTATCATGGCCTCTCTGCACAATGGGTAACATAATGGTTCTCCCCTGTTTGTTGACATACCAGACCGCAGCCATGTTGTCTATCTGATAATTGTCCCTTGAGGGAGGCAGTCTTGAAAGGCTGACAATGATAAAAGAACTGCTATCATCTCTAGGACACGTATGTCCAACTTGGTCTCTAAGGGGGACCACGAGCCTTGGATGGTCTTACCCTGAAAATGCCCCCAACACCCACCCCAACAGGGAAGCATCGGTGGTCACAGTGGCCGTGGGGAGAAGGAGAGAAAAGGGCCTGCAAAGAGTGAGATCCTGAGACTGAAGCCACCAAAGGAGGTGACGTACGCACAGGCATGAGTCTTATGATCATGGACAGGGGATGAATTAAAGCTGACCATTGAACTGCTAAGATCCATTGCAACACTCGCATGTGGTACCTTGCCAGGGGAATGAGATGAATGGCTGTGGCTATGGATCCGAGGGCTCAAAGAACCAAGTGAGCCGAGAGACATGACAGGTCTAAGACCTGGGTGACCTGTTCTCGGATCAACTGAACCCTGCATAGAGGTAATCTCTGAAACGGAGTCCCAACAGAACTTCTACAAATTTCAACTGTTGTGTGGGGACCAGATTGGATTTCAAAAGGTTGACGGTGAACCCCAACTGACAGAAGAGGGGAAGGGCATAACAGATAGCTTGTATCAGTCGATGCCTCAAAGGTGTCATGAAGAGCCAATCATCAAGGTACGGAAAGACCTGAAAACCCTGCAGGTGAGCCGCTACCACTGTCATACAGTTGGTAAATACCCAGGGGGCTGTGGTGAGACCAAAAGGTAGAGCTCTGAACTGGTAATGATCAGCCCCTAACCAGAAGTGAAGATGTCTCCTGGAATGCCTGTCTATTTTGATGTGATAGTAGGCATCCTGGAGATCTACCGAGCACATCCAATCGTCCTTGCATAAGAGGGGAAGAATGGACTGAACAGTGACTATCTGGAACTTTGACTTCTTGACTGAAAGACTGAGCTCACTGAGATCCAAAATAGGACACAGGTCCCCTGTCTTTTTTGGCACTAAAAAGAAGCAAGAATAAGTACCGGATCCTCTTTGTCCTGCTGGGACCTCTTGGACAGCTCTGTTAGAGGAAGTTGTTGAACTTCTTTGAAGGCCAACTCCCTCTGACTGGGTGGAATGTCAGAGAGGTAACCACACATTGGAGGGGGTTCCAAAAAGGGAATGAAATAGCCCCTGGAAATGATACTTAACACCCATTGATCAGAGGTGATATTTGCCCAGGCTAGTGGGTGTAGAGAAATGCGACCCCCAACTGCCTCCAGGGCAGAGTGGCAGTACAATGCTTCAAGAGCACTGATAGGGCTGCTCAGAGAAGGGCTCCTTGGAGTCCTGATTTTGCTGACCACCCCATGCCTCGAGGGCAGCATCAGCTATTGAAACCTCTCCCCCTGCCTGTGGAAAAGGAGTTATAAGGAGCTTCCTGGAAGGGTGACTGTGACTTCTGGACCACATCTTCCTAGTTCCACACTGGGTCTTGGAGATGGACCTCTGGGGGGAGTAGAAAGCTTAATCCTGACCGCAGACAGAGTCTTCTCTTCTTGCTTGCTGTGGGTCAAAGTGTCCTTCATGGAAGGCCCAAAAAGAGTAGAACCATTGAAGGGGGCATTGGTAAAGGACGCTTTGACAGGTTCTGCAAACCCAGACAAATGTAACAAGGCATGACGCCTCACAGCAATGCCCATACCTGCTACTTGAGAGGTAGCTTTCACATCATTGGAAATTAACTTCATCGAGGAATTCACAAGGGAAGTCAGACTGGATAGCTTGGGAGACACATTCTTAAAGTCCTCTGCCAGCCACAACTGCGTAAGGTAATTGGAAAGCTCTTGGACCAAATCCCTTTGGAAGCGGGTAAAATGTGCCAAGTAATTAACTCCTCTCAGCCCAAAGTAGCCGAGGTGTACACACACTTCCCTAACTCCTTCTTGGTGGCTTCAGCAACCATGATGGCATCGACTGGGACACCTTTGCTCCAGGAAGAACAGTCTGCACGAGGGCTAGGAAATTTGTCTGCTCTTTTTGGGACTGGCTCTACCGTGTCGGATTCCTTCCAGGCCCTGCAGGTGATCAAATCTACTAACTCTTCGGGGGGGGGGACGATAATCAGGAAGCAGATGTACCCATCCCAAAGGCCTTCAGAAACACGGACTCCTCCAAAGACATGGGTTGGGGAATCCATCCACTCTTCTGCTTCAAGATTTCAAGGATGTCCCCAAAGGAGGCATCATAGGGCAGAGTTCTGGGGGACCCGTCACCTTCATCAAGGTCTGTATCCTCAGTGAGGAACTCCACAATGGAGTCCAAGAGCCTCTTCTTGCACTTTCTCTTATGATGTACTTCCTCTACGAGGGGGGCTCCAGGGAGGACTTGAAACAATCAGGGAACCCTAGAAGGGAGGGAACCCCTAAAGGTTTGAACAGGAGGGCTGACCCTGACAGGATAGGAGACCTCACTAGCCGAAGTAGAGAGAAGCAGAGACAGACTGTGAGGTGCAGTATATGAAACTCTAGTCCTGAAAAAGGTCCTCTTTACCACAAGGAAAGCCAAGGGGCTGGATGCGGTCCCATCCCCCATGTCTGATGGAGAAGTCCCCCGGAGTGGAGGAATGAGCCAGAAACAGCACCAAGACCCACAGATGATTCCGCTCCGGAGCTATCAAAGGCCAAAGTTCTAAGGTGAAGGGACTGGTCCGAGAAAATAGCACCATATTCCACCCCCACAGAGCCAGCATCGACCACTCCAGCACGGGGCTCGCTCCATTTCAAGGGTAGAGGAACAGAACAAGCCAGGTACCCTGAAGGGGTTGAGAAAAGGGGAATACTCGGCCTCACTGGGATCTGACCGCAGGTGTCTGGGTCCCAAGATTCCAAAGCCACCAAGGTTGGAATAGGAGAATGAATAACAGGGAGGGAGAAGCCCCCCAGTCAGATGGGCAGGGGATGCCAGGAGCCCCAACTCTATTTGGGCCTTGAGGAATCTCCTCATCATCCTGTCCATGTTCAAGGGTAAGAAACTCCTCAAAGACTTACAGGAGGAAGAGGAGTGATTCATTTAAAGGGAGATACAATTGACTTGCTGATATGTTCCAGAGTTTGGCTCTGAAGCCTCAGAGCCAACTGCTGGCCTGGAGGTAGAGGAAACAGCTACCTCCTCTAGCACTACAGTCGGATCCAATGAACCTGTTGGATCTGATGGCTGAGCTGACATAGCTACCAGATTCAATGAGCTGGTCGGATCCGAGGGCTTCTAATCTGGAGAGGCCCTGGATCTGGAGGACGGCTCTACAGCTCTCGATCCGAGGATCAGTGGCTTGAGATTGGATCAGGGGACCTAGGATCTGACACCCACTGTTTCTTAGGAGGAGCTGAAGGCAAGCAAAGGATTTTCCTCTTAGGGTCAGCAAAGGAAGCCTTTGAGGGGGAAACAAAGAGACCACCCTGAATCAGACCTTGTAAAAGGAGCTTATTACAGTGCTCCACCAAGGCCCAAGGGTTAAATGCGGCACAAATGTCACATTCGGGCCCAAACAATACACACACTTCTTGTGCGAGTCGGAATGGGGCATCTTCCAACTGCATGAGGAACATTTCTTAAAATCTGAGGGCTTCTCAGCCATAAGAAAAAGTAAACTAAGTATGTATACACACACAAAACACAAAAGAACCAACAGGGAAAGCCCAAACAGCTAAGGGAAAAAGGGTGCCAAAACCTACACTGACGACAAATTACATTATAAATTAAACAAAAACACAGCTCTGAGGAAGTCCACTAGTTTGTAGGATGACTGCTGTCTTTGAATGGAGTTGTTTTATTCTTACTGTTTTTTCATTGGTACCTTGTAATACATTTGGCAAGTTTTTTTGCTTTGGGCTGAATATTTTTCATTTATCAATGACATTTGTTCTGGATGGTACCACGTGTTCCTTTTTTGGAAGATCTTGTTTGGTTTCTTGGTTCAGTTCTGCACTCCTGTGCTTTTTGTTGGTTAAAAAAAAAATCCATCTGGATGGGAGCAGGTGTTCCTTTTTATGCAAATTTTCTTAACCTTTTTGTAGTCGATCTTTTATTGTTGATCTAATGAAGTTAGACTTGCTTCACTAGATCTCTATACATTTATATCTAAATCTATCTACACACACACACACACACACACACACACACACACACACACACACACACACACACACACACTGACACACACACACACACACACACACACACACACACACACACACACACACACACACACACACACACAAACATACACTGCAATTTATACCCACAGGCACATACTGCAGGAGAGCACATTATTACTATTATTATTATCGTTATTAATAATTCTCTAGCAGTGTTACCACTGGCTTGGCCGAGACAGATACACATATGTAAACGGCTCTGGTGACATACATTGTGGGTCAGATTACATGGAAGTGGAAAGACAGTCTTGTCATTGTGGGATACTATCTTACAGATACAGTGGTATGAAGACAGTCACATCAGCTACACAATAATAAGCACAGGTTTAGGATACAAGCAATCAAAATATACATTGTACATCTTTCACAGGTAGTTCAAAGAGTAGCTGCTGGGATATTATGCAGGTAAATTCTGTAGGGCAGTGGCATAATTACTACCCACCAGACAAGCCAAACATACTGACTGGCATACCCTGTACCAGTGAACCTAAAGAGATTTTTCATTGATGGGTCCTGGGGAGGTTGGACAATACTTTATGAATAAGAATTTCTCCTTTTATATCTCTCACCATTTTTAAGCTGCATTCTACTTGTCTATCTGTAAATTAATAGTGAAGTGAAAAACACCCCAGTTTCATCTTTTCCCTGCAGCCATCATGCTATAAATACATTAATTGTTATTGTATGTTACTTCTCTATTCAATAATTATACAATTTGTTTTTCTTTAAATGCTATGTTCATGTAAGAAATATTTAAAAATATTTAAAATTTATATAAATAAGCTCATGTACATATGTTTTTATCATGCGATTACAATTGTACATTATGTGTAACTTAAATGTGGAGCTTTCTCCCTGGGCCTCTGCTGAAAGGGTTTTATCCAGCCAAACCTTTGCTGGTCAACAAAGACAAATAAAAAAATAAACAGATATTTAAAATATAGTCGCACAATGGATTCCTAATCTAGCAAGAAGGAACATTCCATTGAGGAGACGAAATGCTAAGAACATACTGCATGTAGTGTTAAAGACCATCTTTAATGAGTCTATGTTGGGCTGAATCCCATACAGCAGCCACTTAGGTGAAGGAGCTGGTGGATCATGCATGCCAAAGCCCAGACAGGCAAGTCCTGGACTGTAGACTTCCCAAGGGTTGCTCAACTCCCACAGCCTCAGATGAGACAATAACACTTGATGGAGGTATAAGATGAATACCAAGTTACAGCAGCACATCTGTCAGCAATTAAGACCCTTTTGAAGCAAGCACTACAGACAGACTCTTCAGTGGTGGAGTGGGGTTTAAGCACAACAGACAACAACAAAGGGCAAATCAACTGGCAAACCTTTTAGACAATGCCAGACAGTGAGTGCTTTAGAACTGCATACACTTCACTGTCCACAGCAAAGGGGATGAACTGGTCTGTCTTCCAAAATTCATGTACTCTCCTCAGGTAATACCTGAGCTATGCATGCATGTCCAGTTCATGAACTACCTTTTCCCCTTAGGTTTATGCTACCACCATGAAAACTGAACGTACTGGTTAGTTGAACTATCTGAAACCATCTTGAAAAGGAACCATGGGCTTATACTGATGGATATCTTACCCACCAAGCTCATTCAAGTATACTTTTTTGTACTTGTTCTGTTTCAGTGATAGTTAACAAGACTGTAGTGCATTTTTATTTGCTTCACTGAATTTGGCTGGTCCCTGTCTGAATTCTGTTTTTCCTCACCCTCCAGACCAAATAGTGTTGTATTCTTAAAGTTCGTGGCTTTGGCCCTTACTATAAATTTGATTTTGGGCACTCCTCCAAGTCTCATCTTATTTGCTCACTCAACTGAGTACAGTGAGATCACTTGGGAAGGGCTACCCCCCCCTTGCTTCTTTGATTTTGGACACTTTTCTCAGTCCAGTGTCATCAGCTCTGTCTACTGTCTACAGAGACAGCATTTTGGAAGGTCAACCCCCCCTTAGTTTCTTAATCTTGAATTATCTCTTGTTTCCTCCCTCTCTACTAAAAATAAATAAACTTTACGCTTTTACTGTAATTGTGTTCTTCCTAATTTATTACCTTATTTTGCTTTGCTGCGTGCTCTTAAGTGTTCAAGTGCTTTTATCCTGCTGCACTGCTGCATGAAGTATTGCTTGTTAGTACCATGATTAAATTTATCTGTTATTCTAAGCATCTTAGTTTTGGTTTTAGCACTTGGGCTTCAGGCCTGAGGACTGGGGGACAGAGGGTAAGAGGGGCACTTAGTGATCTAAACAGGGCAATTTTTTAAAACTATTTACTAACACAACATGGGTTCACTTGGATGACATTTTAAGCTTAGCCAATTTCCCTTTTGGTGCTTGAATTAACATTTCCTGATTGGTCTTACCTATCCCATGGCTGATAATTGTATATTAGCCCTAGTGAGAATAACTGTGATCATACCATACATAATATGAGGGGACCCATGTAAGGGATGCCGCATTTAGGAACTGCCTCTATTCATTAGTGGCATGAGGGGCAATTCTGGAGTACATTTTCTATTACCCACTCTTACATCCAAGTTGCTTTTGAATATGAACATGGATCAGCTTTGTTTTACTTGAATGGATAGTCTGTTCTGGAACAGTGGTGGCCTCTGTGATATATATCCATCTCTCCACAACATTCAGTTTAGATACCTGAACTGAGTATTTCTGATGCCATTTGACTTGCTGATGTTCAGCAGGTCCATCTGTATTAGGTCGGAGGATGCCTTGTATGACAAACATGTCACCTCTAAGCACTATGTAGGATACTGAGTACAGTGATAAATCTTTGAGGTGGTCCATTCAAGACCTATTGTTTAGGACTTGCATCCTTTTAGTAAGGTATCTCTGTGAGTATTCCAATTGTTCATGGGTCTGGACAGATACATGCCAAAGCAGACATTACACAAAATGACTGACCTATTGAGGGCTTTGTAAAGAGGGCAATAACATCTCTAGATCTAGTCAAAATCAATTTGTTTATAAGCTGTGCACTATAGAAAGACTTTCTTATGACTCTGGGCACATGTTGGTCAAAGGTTAGGTCACTTTAAAACAAGTTTCTAAATGACAAACGACTGGGTCAAGTTCTCAGGCAGCATTGTCAATTTGGCAGTTCCCTGGAGTAGATGACTTCCCAAAGGATACGATAATGTATTTCTTGGAGTTTAGTTTCAATTCATTATTCTGGCACCAGTTATTGTTTGGGACAAACCTTTCTGCATGATGGCTAAGTCATTTGGGGATTCAATAACTGCTCCTAGCTTGCAGTCATCTCAAACTTAGTCGGCCAAACCCCTTTGGTATTTCTTTCTACTTCTGAGATGTACATGCCAAACAGAAAAAGTCTCAGCACCAAACCCTGGGGTACTCCACTGGTGACTGGTCTTTTCCCATATTTTGATCTCCTGCATCCTGTGAGCAAGCATACATGTATGTATTCTTTGATTCACCTTCCTGATTATATTAAATTATATTCCTTGTGTAGCACAGCACCACTTGTTAGAATGTTTTTTAAATTTGTAGTTTGGAACAGTCTTCTACTAAGCAATGAAACAAAATGTATGGACCAATAATGACAAAACTACCCCATTTCAGAAAATTTCAACCATAAAAGGCCACTCAAACGTCTTTCATTACAATGGACGGCGCAGTGGTGCAGCAGTAGCATTGCCGCCTCACAACAAGAGGTTCTCTGGTTCGATTCTCGGCTGGGGTGCCTTCTGTGCAGAGTCTGCATGCCATCCCTACGTTTGTGTAGGTTTCCTCTGGGTGCTCCGGTTTCCTCCCACATTGCAAAAACATGCATCTGGTGAGTTTCTCCCTGGGCTTCTTCTGAAAATTGGCTTTGTTCCAAGTCGGACTTTCCTGGTTAACAAATGATAAATAAAAAAATAAATAAATAAAATTCAGCAATATCAGTAAATGTGCAACATCTCTGCAAGTCATCTAAATAATTCCAAATTAAAGGGATCTGTAACTAATGAAGAAGTTGCTGCTAGCAAACAGCTTTATATCTCATTGTTTCATCTACAAATAAAGTGCCTGTTGCCCTTGAAGAATAAATTGCCTATGCTACATTAAACAAAATGATAAGTTAGTAATTTTGCAATGGGGAATAGATGGCAAACTGATAACAGAAACATAGTTACTAGGTAACTCCTCAAAAGCAAGACATTCATAGGACTGCAGCATCCACCACCTTTAAAGTGCAACACAGTACAGTGTCTGCATACTGTGGGAGTAGCACCCACAGCCTTCTGCATCAAAAGCAAGTATGCAATATGTTGTGCTACTAACAATGCAAATGAGTTAGCATAAGTAACACTAAACTTTTCTTCCCCTGAAGCTCTCAGCTCCTTGTAAAATCCACTTGACACTCGTCTAAATCTCTCAACTTCACAGCACAAGAAATCTGGAAAAAGCCAAAATTTATTTGGGGGGGCAAAGGTCCAAAACCAGGGACACATTTTAAATATTCCTTGTATAATCTTAGAAAGTTGCTAAAATAAAGTGTTTTGTGTTACCATGTGTTTCCAGAAAGATAGGAAGACTGAAATTTAAAGGGCTATCATTATTTAGTGAATTCAGTTCTCACTGATTTGCCAGAAAACCACACATTTTAAGAGGAACAGACCAAAAGTATGAGCCAAATATTCTGTGAAAATCTGGACAGTTGAGAGCTATGGACTCGACTCCCTGAATCACAAGTGGTTGTATGGGTAGAGAATTCAGGCTCTTATTTGAGCCTGACTAACATTAACCTAACTGGGACATTTTATACACACACACACACACACACACACACACACACACACACACACACACACACACACACACACACACACAGGGGAGCAGCACAACTCCTGCAAATAAAAGAACAAAACTCTCCTTACTGCCATAACTTTGGCTCTGGCAGCACCAACAGAACAGCTGCAGCATAACTCCTGTAACACAAAGCAATAAGAGAACAAGAACAGCTAGTTTAATTAGTTTAACTTTCGCACGTGAATCCACATTAGCATGAAAACTCCACTTCATTATTTTTTTCTGGCAGATCTTACAGCTATAAAAGTTGGGGGGGCTCCCCCTCCCCCTGGCTCTATGGTTCCAGAACTCATGCAGGCCAGTTACTTTACATTTAAGAAGGTTTTTGTGGTCTACACTCTTGTGGAAAAACCCTTATCCAAACCCTATCTCCGTAAGTCCACCCAAGTATTCAGGACACTATGTCTGGACAATTCCCATCAGTTTCTCCTACCAGACTGGTCAACACGGGCATACTGAGACAGTGTTCCAATGTAACACAAGAAAACAAACTGCAAAATCCCAAAGAATAAGGCACTACGCCTGGAACAACAAATTAATTTATTACAAAGCACTTTTCGTCCACATCAAATAGTCGAACTTCATCAGATACAAGTACTTCATTCACAAGAAACAGTTTAAATAACCCTCTCAGTAAGTCACATGACATCCCAGCTAAAAATTTAAAGTGCTAGTCACATCTATTTAAGAAATAACAGCATATATTTAAAATGACCATGTTAATATTTCTAAAATCTACAATTACACTAGTTAAAACGAAAATATGTTAAACTTATGTCCAGCAATTTAATAGAACAGTGAATATGAATATAAAACTTAAAAATGTAAAAATGTATTTAGGGGAAAGGTCCCCAATACTATCTCATTCGATTTTTCAATTTCAAAATAGCCATTAGGGAACACATATCATTGAGCCCTGGGTGGTTGTAGGCATTTAATCAAATTTGCCAAATAAGTTCTAGTCTTTCAAGTTCTAACTGGATGGGCCTCCCCTAGGATTCTGTGCCACCTGATCTATAATTCGAAATTGAAATGTATGTTCAGGATTCATAAAGATATGCTTTGCCAAAGCATTTTCCATTTTTGTCTACCGATACTATATACATGTTCGGCTCCCCCTCCCCCTGGCTGTATGGTTCCAGCATTCATGCAGGCCATTTACTTTGCATTTAAGAAGATTTTTGTGGTCTATACTCTTGTGGAAAAACCCTTATCAAAACTCTCTCTCCATAAGTCCACCCAAGTGTTCAGGGCACTATGTCTGGACAATTCCCATCAGTTTCTCCTACCACACTGGTCAACATGGGCATACTGAGACAGTGTAGTAACTGCCTAATGTTTACTGACAGCCCACTTCTCCTAGCACATAATTCTTCTACTTGCGAGAAATGCATCTACATCAGTAACCTGGAATCCATGCTCTCTTGCACCACAGTGAGTACTCCTGACAAAGAGGAGACTGCCAGCACAAACACCACACCACTTACATCACATAGTCAAGCACAACACACAAAAACTTACCTAAACAGCAGAGACCTCCAAAACACACTCACAAACATGCCACACACAACAGCAAACACATCACACACAGCAGACACACACCAGTATCTCACAACTACAGCTCATAAGGCATAACAATAAACCAACGCAGCTCATAAGGCATAACAATAAATCAAACATACTAGTCATTGGTGAATCAATTGTAAGACACACCGATCTCCTGCTCACCAGGCTTGACAAAGAGGTCACAGTCAGTTGTCTGTCAGCTGCCAGAATCCACCACATAATGTACACACTTAAGTATCTCCACAACAGGTACAAGTATGACTCTGTCATTTTCCACGTTGGTGTGAATGACCTGAGACATACCTCCCTGAACTATATAAATAGAGATATGATTGAGCTCTCAGAGCATGTGTCCCAGGCAGGTATGACCCTAGCCCTAAGCAGCATCATACCTTCACCAAGAATGATACCACTATAAAAACAAAAAATAATTGACTTCAACAATTGGCTTAGTTTCTGGTGTCATTCCAAGGGGATCCGGTATCTGTCAGCCTGGGATGACATGGCTGACAGGCCTCGATGCTTTGCCAGAGATGGCCTCCACCTGACACCACGAGGATGCCAGGTCCTGGCCAAGGCTCTTGCCTCCCCCATTGTGCCTTTTTTAGCCAGTGTCCCAAAGACAAACCTTCCAACATAAAAGATCTGTCAAAAAGCAAATTGAAGGTCATGTTGCTTAATGCTAGGAGCCTTAACCTGAAAATGCACTCACTGGAGGCTCTCCTCGCACTGGAAGATGCAGACGTTTGTGCGGTCACCCAAACTTGGTTCAGGCCTGTGGAGAGCACCCCTGCCTTACCAGGCTATGCTTCATTCTACACATTTCAACCTCAAAATGAGGTTGGGAACACTAAGAGTAGTGGAGTCTCTATCTTCATTAAGGATAGACACACCTCCAGACTGGTTTGCCAGCATGACACAATGGAACTACTCCAGGTGCATTTGACAGTTGGTAAGACACCCGTCCAAGTTATAGCCAGCTATAGACCCCGCTCCATGCCTCAGGGCACCCACTCCTCCTACCTGGACCTACTTGACTCAATAAAGGTACCCCCTAACACCCTGATTCTTGGCGACTTCAACTACCCCACCATAGACTGGGTGAACTATTCCTGCACTAATGCTCTCACCCAACAATTCCTTGACTTCATCAATTCTAACACACTAGGCCAGCTCATCTCATCCCCCACAAGAAGAGATAGCATTCTGGACTCGTTTCATGCCAACATGGGTGACAGATGCACCACTCCCACAGTATGTTCTTCCCTGGTGAGATCAGATCATCACTCTGTCTCATTTGAAGTTTCTATCCCACCCAACAGTAACCAGGCTAAAAAACTTCTCAAAAGCTGACTACAACCTCCTAAGGGTGGGTATCAGTAGCTTCACACCAGCACCCCCTCAGAGGATGCAGACAGCTATGCTGAACAGTATGCTAATGCAGTATACAAGTATCTGTACAACTGCATGGACTCATACCTAACATAACTAAAACTTGCTCCCCAAGGAAACACAAACCTGTCTGGTGGACATTCTCTATCAATAGGCTATACAACAAAAGGAATAAACTGTTGTCCAAGGGTAAAAAGGAACACATTTCAAATTGGAAAAACTCCCTCCTTAGCCTCAACAAGCAAATTATATCACTAGTGAAAACCTCCAAAGCCAATTATGAATCAAAATTAGCCTCAAAACAAAGGGAAACCACAAAACCTTCTTCAGTTATGTCAGAAAACTCTATGGCAAAGCCCAGGTTTGTTCAGAATTAGTGCTTAATGGAATTACTTATACTGATCCAACCTGCTAGCAGATAGGGTCAGTGAAAACTTCATCCGCTTGCCCCCCAAGGCCCATTCAACATCCTCGATACTTGTCCTGCAGCTCACACCTCCATAGATCAAATGTTAAAGGCCCTATCCAAGGCAAATAACACAGCTTCCATGGGACATGATAGTATCCCAGGCTGTATTCTGTACCATCTCAAGCAAGGACTAGCTTCGCCATTGAGCACCCTATTCAATCACAGCCTAGGTACAGGCTTCATTCCAGCAGAGTGCAGAAATGACATTGTCATCCCTTTGCACAAAGGTGGTGCCATAACTGACTCTGGACATCTGGTCTGTAAAGCCATGGAGCATATTATTATGGATCTCATAAACAAGGACATAGACAATGTCAAAGCACTTGACCCCACACAGTTCGGAATCATCAAGGGCAGATATTGCCAGGCGAAGCTGGTTGACTTCTTTGAGACTGTCCCCAAGGCTCTGAGGTCAAGTCAGTACACACAACTTACCTTGACTTGGCCATGGCTTTTGACACACTCCCCAACTTGGGCATCATCGAAAAGCTAACACAACTTGGCATAAATCCCTATCTCATTAGGTGGATGGCCAACTGTCTCACTGATAGGGCCCACAAGGTCAAAATAGGTGCCTCCACCTCTGACAGCAGACCTGTCACTAGTGATGTTCCCCAGGGATCTGTCCTCAGACCCCTACTGTTTGGCATCTACTTCTCAAAGGCCCAGGCAAAGACAAAAGGCCTGTGGCTGACCAAGTTTGTGGAAGACTGTAAGTTGAGTGCTGTAATTGACTCCCCAAATGATGTTAACATACTGCAAGAGGGTCTCACAGCAACAAATGACTGGTGTCAAAGTCATGGCCTTAAGTTAAAAACAAAAAAAAAAGTATTATCATACCATTCGGCAAAAACATGGCCCCTACTGATTACCACATCAACACCAACCCCCTAAGCACACAACCTGAGATGAGAAATCAGGGTACTTAGGTTGACCACAATCTCACATTCAACCGTCATGTGGCGGCAGTGGTCAGAAAAGACTTTTACTTGGTTTATCTCAAGTAAAAGGATTGCATCCAGATAAAAGGAGGTTATTACCTCTCTGTACTCCTCCCTCATTAGGCCAATAATTGAATATAATGCCCCGTTTTGTATGTACCTCTCAAAACACCTGCACCAAATGGAAAGGCTACAGAAATACCTCACAAAGAGAATCCATAGCCTCCAGCACCTGTCCTATGTGGGCAGGCTCAAATCACTATCTCTCTACTCGGTATCATACAGATTGCTCATAAGTGATCTGTGTCTTGCATACAAGACAATTTCAGACCTTGCCCTACTACAGATGCTCCATATCCATAAGTCTAACTCCTCAGACATTACCTACTGAAAAGGCTAAATCTAGTAAGCAACATCAACTAAATCTGCTGAAGAGACAGGTTTGTCTCCCAGAGGCTGCCCCATCTCTGGAATAGACTTCCCATACACATCAAAGTACCTTTCTGACCCTCTTCAAGCACAACCTTGATGAGTGAATGGGAAACCACAAATTTGTACCAGGGGTTCCACCTGTTTCCCTCACTGGCAGGGGTGACAGGTGCTGAATGAGGTTTCTTTTTTACGGAATAAACTCTTAGCTAGGCTTGTAAGGGCCTCAGGACCATTAGCCTAGTAACCTCCTATGAACCTATGATCTTTGTAAGACCATATACTTTCATGTGACATAAGGGCTTGAAGATCCAACAGGTGATACAACAAAGTTGATGGCTATGAGCATTCTTTTCCAAGAAATTAATTTCACTGCCACCAAGCTATCATGCGAAAACACTGACAACTAATGCTAAGTCACATAGGATGGAGATGTGGCACTCCCATATGGATCTATTTGACCAGTCAGTCCTGGGACATAGAAATGGGTGAAACATGCACCCAAAGAGTGCAGTAACTGAACAAGACCCACACACCTGTCCGAGGTAGGACAGAACTGCTTGTAAGCTAACCCAGCCTGGGTGGTGCAGGATACTGTTCTACCCACACTGAAACCATTTTCTCCTAGAAAGGATAAGTGTGTCAAGTTGAAATCTTCCTTGCAAGAAGCACTGTGCTAAGCAAATTCTGAATGGGTTTAAACAGCTACAGTGCTAAAAAACAGGAAACAAGACCAGCATATTCTCATAAAAGGATTAAAACTATTAAATTCTATTCTGAAATAAAAATAAAATGTAATAATAGAACATACTTTACAATGTTATGACTGCAGCAAGTTGCATGTTCAGTATTGCTTATTAATATACATTTCAGCAAAAAATCAAGGCTAATAAATTCAAAGATCAAGTTTGGGGGCTTAATCTGTGAGTATGCTACAAATGAATAAAACAAAGGCAGAATAAAAACAATCAATCAGCTATGAAACAAGTAAAGCAAAAATATAGTATAAACAAATACATTTTAGGAAAAGCAAATGGCAAAGAACACAAATTAGAAGGAAATGAAAAAAAATATTAAAAATTGCAAACAAGAACTTAGGAAAGTGAAAAAAAAATTGAATGATGGTTTTTACAAGATGGCTGCTTAATTCTAGTTCTCCCAGTGTGAAAACAGAAACTCAACAGAGAAAGCCAGTGGACTTATATTTCTGGGAAATGTTCAGTAACTGGCTAGTAAATGCACTGTCTGGATACCAGAAAAAAAGACAAAAGGTGAGGAAAAAATTCTGGGAAGAGTACTGCAGCTGTTCAGCAAAAAGCACTAAAAGCTCCAGATATGACCTCCAGGAACCTAGAGGAATGTATAATGCAACTGCACACATACCTGATTAAAATAAAGAAAACACTGATGGAGTATATCAACTCAAATAAAAAAAGGCTGGAAAAATGTAAGAAGTTTTAGACAGATATTCAGATGAGATGATAAAACTGCAAAAATCAGAGGTTGAGATGAAGAAAAGACTGGCTAAATATGACACTGCTCAAGAAGAAATGTTTAAAAAATAACAGAATTAGAAGACAGAGCACACAGAGAAAACCTGACATTTTCTGCAGTACCAAAAAAGCTGGAAGGAACAGACTGTATTAATTTTATGAAAGCACAAATAAGCACCTGGACTGATATTCCACAGCAAGAAATGTTAATTGAAAGGGCACAACATGTATATGCTCCAAACCTGGCTATGAGAAAACAACCTAGATCATTAATAGTAAAGATGCAATCCTACCAGCTGAAGGAGTTGATTCTGACAAAACTGTGGCAGAAGGAGGATAAAGGACTAAAACTGGGAGACAGCAGAGTGTTTGTGGAGAATGATTACTCACTCTACACCAGGCAGAAGAAGAGTCAATTTATTCCACTTTTCAAGGAATGTCAAGAAGCAGGCTTGAGATTCAAACTGCTGTATCCAGCTATCTTCAAAATATTCTTTTCTGGAAGGCCACAATCATTTTTTGAGGCAGTACGTGCTAACGAGGACAAATGTTTGTCCAATAAAAAGTGAGCTGTGAAACAGTAGGAGATTTTGCTTACTGTTCATATGGTAATAAAGACCACAGTGTTTCAATGGAAAATGCTTGAGAGAAGGAAAAAAGCACAAGAGCTAACTAGAAGAATCAAGAGTAGGTTGGAAATGAAGCAGAGACAGGATTTAGGAGATGGAGATGACCAGGAATAAAACCAGTAAGTTGGAAAAGTGGGATTACAAAGCAATAATTATATTTGTGAAACATGACAGAATAAGAAAATCTGGAAATATTGGAATTTTTTGGACTTTGTTAAACTTGTATGAGATTCTAAAGCATGTTCCCTATGTCACATCATTAACATTCAGAAAAATACTCAGGAGAGGGGAAGAGGAGGAAGAAAGTTAACTGTTTCCTAATAATAATATTTTTATACTGCATGACTTTCTTTGCATGCTGTAAAGTTTTATCAGTTATTTTTAAGTGTAATGGGGATACTAATGTAAACAGGTGATCCTGTTTTTTCTTTCTTTTTTTTTCCCTTCTTCTCTTTCTCCTTGTTCAGTCTTAAGAAATATAGGGACTGCAATGTAAAAAAAAAAGAAGAAAAGTCTGGTCAAACAGCATGACAAATGAAAAACTGATGTACTTTTTCCCATTCTTGCATAGTGGAATGATTGTATTACGACCTTTAGCTTGATCTAGTAACACATTTTAAGAGAAAGCAACTTAATGAACTAGAACACTGAATATTATCAAACTTTTACCTAGCAAATAAATGTATACTTAGTAGCAATTCTGTATCTGGTCCTCATGTCTCCATGGAGACAATCTTATAAAAAGAAATGACTAGGACATAATGTTTTCTGAAAGTATTCAAGTGTTTTCCATGCTGGGAAACCTATACAGATAAGGCAAACCGGACAGCACTTAGTAGAAGCACCTGTTGTACCATGCTTCTTAGCATGGATAACCATTCTTTTAGGTTAACTTAAGTCTATGTGTGTGGCTGTCAGTTTGGGACACTTGTTTCTATTTGGAGGGTAAAACATCAACATTTGAAGATGTATACAGTTTTGTGTGCTAGTATTAAGTTAACAGGTTTTAGGGGGTTATTGGGAGTGTGTTTTGTTTTTTGTTTGAGGGCTTGCAATAAATCAAAAAGTTTTGTAACATGTGACACAGGCTCAAATGGAATTGTATAAAAGATCAATCTCCCAAACGATGTATGCACATACCGACACAAGAAAGGTATTACACATAAAAGGTGGGAATAATAACTTGTCAATACAGTGATGCTTCCAGTAATGTCTTTAAATGTCAATGGCCTTGCAGGTAAATACAAAACAGAAAGAGTAGTTAACTATATTAAAAAATGTAGAGTAGAAATGGTTATGCTACAGGAAACACACACTTGGAATAAACTGGACATGTGAATTTGATAAAGAAAGGTTTTCAGGATGGTTATTCAGCGGACTACCTGGGACAAAGAAAAACAGAAGTACTTATATTAATTGCAAGAGGAGCTCCAACAGTGATACAAGAGGACAAAATGATAATAATGGTAGATTTGTAGTAATAAGTGGCTAAAGGGAGGAGGATTACACTGGCATGACATTCCACCTAAAACTGCTCTAATGGAGCTTAAGAAAATTCTGGGAGAAATAATCCGCTTTTGGCACGGAATATTACATATAAGTGGGGACTGGAATTTGATTTGCAGAAGATTTTTGAAGAAGTTTACGAAAATATTTATCATGGAAGATGTGAATTCAGTACTAGGAGTCCAGGGTGAATTTATATTTTATTCCCCAAAACAGTGTAAGAAACTTCTCTGTGTGGAAGATTTTCAGTCCATATATTTCTAGTTAATCACTGTATATTAATCAGATCAGACAATAGTAGTAGAAGTAGCGAACGTAAACTCGTCAAGTCAAAAAGTAATAATAGAAAATATATAATTCTACAGCATTACTAAGTATTCAAAAGTAATCCAAGCAAGGCAGGCCATCTGTTTCCAGTCGAAAATCCTTTATTAATACACAGACAAGCGATCCAAGTAAAACAAAAATAGAGTAATAATTTCCTCACAAGCTTTCTAAATATATATATACTTTTTATCAGGCATGGGAGTGGTTTATTGTGCTGTAAAACAAAGTGTTATTGGTACACATGTTAAATTCACATCCCTTCCCCCATCAGTGTGACATTCGAGCTGGTCCTGCCCTACCTAGTAGCTGTCATAATAATAATATATAGCCCTAACGTACTTTAATTGTACATCTTATTTAACCAAATTATTAAGTAGATTATTAAGTCTGTGATTTTATCCAAGGCAATATACTACATGGCTGGAAATATATCAACCTTAGTTCATTTTGCGATCAAAAATTATATATAAATATATACATTTTGCATGTAAAAATCAGTTTCTATTTTCATAACCTATTGTTAACAAAGATCGCTTTCGTCCTTCTAGACTTCTTCAGGTCTGTGTACAAGAACCCTAAAAACCTATATAATTGTATAATTAGTTAGTATTGTTATTACCATCATTTTGAATAAAGTGGAAAAAAGAGAGCCAGAAAAAAATAAAAATAAGACAAAATGTATGTATGATGATGGAAACAAAATATACACTTAAATTTCAAATGATTTAAAATTTGTAGAAAAAAAAATAATATAATACAATTGGTCATGTAAACAATGTGGCAATTTTCTACGTTCCAGTGCACTTTTAATTGAACAGTAGTAGTTTAGTCCAGGCTTTCTAAAAGAGCTTAGCTTTAATTGCCACAAGTTCATGTTTCTCCAGAATATTCGGGATGTCTCCTTCAAGATCACCCATGTCTATGCGATCCAGGATCTGGAACTTAAAACCTGTGTGTCTTTTATGAAGAGAAAGGTGTTTGGCTAGTGCATTATTTTTTACATCCAGAGCGGATTTCTGACAGATGACATGAAATCCTTCGCTTGAGTTTATTTACAGTCTTGCCCACATAGAATGCATCACATTCATTGCACTGTGCCCTGTAAATTACTTTTTTAGTGTTACAGTCACACCCTGCACTGGTTTTAATGATCTTCTTTAAATAAGGGCAATAAAAACTATCACCTTGCTGTATAAATATACAAAACGTACAATTAGTTTCACATCTTTTAGTGCTTTTCTCACATGGTCTAGGTTTAAATTCAACAAAACTTCTAATATTCCTGGCCTTCCTATAAACAAATGATGGGGCTTCACCTAAGATGTTAATCAGAAAAGGGTTTCCTGTGACAATGTCCCAGTTTTCTTCAATAATATTTTTGATACTGTGATAATCCAGTGTATGTCAGGGTGCAGCTATTTTTGCATTTGTTATTCTCTATGGAATTACTTAACATTTTTCTACTGGGGAGGTTGAGTGAAGGTGCTTCAGTCCTCTTCAGTTCTATAATGGGTTCCAGGATGTTTTTTAACATCTGACTTTCATAGCCTCTCACTAGAAAATCATTCTCTAAGTTGTTCAAGTTTCTCAAAAATGGTTCCATCTCTGTGGTAATTCGAGCTAATCTATAGCCTTGGAATTTTACTACATTATACTTGGTTTTTGTAGGATGTAGACTTTTACTGTGGAGTAATAAGTTAACCCTCGTTGGTTTTCTGAATAGATCAGTGGTGATTCTGTTATTGTTGGTGTCCTTGGAAATCTGCATATCTAAGAAAGTGGTTGAAGTACAGCTATGGGAAGAGGTAAACTTCAGGAAGGGGGTTGTTTGATTGAGGTAAGTGATAAAATTTCCAAGCTGCAAGGTGTCACCTTCTCACACAATAAAGACATCGTCAGATCCTGGATCGCATAGACATGGGTGATCTTGAAGGAGACATCCCGAATATTCTGGAGAAACATGAACTCATGTGGCAATTAAAGCTGAACTGTTTTAAAAAGCCTGGACTAAACTACTACTGTTCAATTAAAAGTGCACTGGAACTTAGAAAATTGCCACATCGTTTACATGACTAATTGTATTTTATTATTTTTTTTTCTACAAATTGGTTTTAAATAGCATTTTAAATAATTTGAAATTTAAGTGTATATTTTGTTTCCATCATCATACATACATTTTGTCTTATTTTTATTTTTTTCTAGTTCTCTTTTTTCCACTTTATTCAAAATGATGGTAATAACAATACTAACTAATTATACAATTATATAGGTTTTTAGGGTTCTTGTACACAGACCTGAAGAAGTCTAGAAGGACGAAAGCGATCTTTGCTAACAATAGGTTATGAAAATAGAAACTGATTTTTACATGCAAAATGTATATGTATATATTTATATATAATTTTTTATCACAAAATGAACTAAGGTTGATATATTTCCAGCCATGTAGTATATTGCCTTGGATAAAATCACAGACTTACAGCACAATAAACCACTCCCATGCCTGATAAAAATTATATACATTTAGAAAGCTTGTGAGGAAATTATTACTCTATTTTTGTTTTACTTGGATCGCTTGTCTGTGTACTTAATAAAGGATTTTTGACTGGAAACAGCCTTGCTTGGATTACTTTTGAATACTTAGTAATGCTGTTAAATTATATATTTTCTATTATTACTTTTTGACTTGACGAGTTTACATTCGCTACTTCTACTACTATTGTCTGATCTGATTAATATACAGTGATTAACTAGACATATATGGACTGAAAATCTTCCACACAGAGAAGTTTCTTACACTGTTTTGTTTTTAGATCCACTACACTTTAGTGGGTTGTTTTGAGACTTCGGGGATACCATGAAGATTACTTGTTTTTTTTTTTATATTTTATACCCCAAGATACAAGAATTGGCCTAGGCTAGATAGAATTTACATTTCACAGGAACATGTGCATTTAATTGAAAGTCTTCACACCCAATAATTATTTCAGATCATGAGCCAATAATAACAAAGATAAAAACAAAAGGTGATGAAATAAAAATCAGACAATGGCACTTTCCCACCTATCTGTTGAAAAGACAGGAGTTTAAAGGGAGAGTGTCAAAGATGCAAGTCCCAGAACACTTCATTTTTTTTTTCCACCAATGCATACTTTAACTAGTATAAAACGCATCTGTGTCACTCTTTCTGCACCTTCCCCCTTATTTTTTTACAAATTTCACTGTTTTTACTCCAGGAGCGTCCCGCTCTCAGTCTGGTTACCATAGTACCACCCTCAGTGTGACGTTAGCATACACACCCCCTTCCCTACCTTCAGCTCTTTAAATATCACCTTTCCCACCACTATTTTCCTTCCCTTGGGAAAAAGAACACAACCCTGATGTGGTTCCGATCCTTTATTTAAGAGAAGTATTTACACAGGCAGAATAACCTCCTCGGTAAGTACAAATTGTTATGTGCCGCTGATACTTTTCAACTGTCCTGATTATTGCGAAATGTTCAGCCTTCGGCCTCATATTTTGGCAAACCATTATTAATTTTTATGTAAAAAATCCTAAAAATCGTGCTAATGCATAACTTCGTATTCTATTAAGTTTCCGCTATGTTTAACATTCAGACCCAGCTATCATTAATGTACTACATTTCAGACTATAGATTCCTAATAGAATAATATATGTTTTATACAGTTCCCTTCCCTTTCATCATGTGAACCTTGTTCTAAAATTGTAGTATGTAATTTTTTTTTTTTTTTTACTAGAATGACAAGTAAAACAACTAAGCCACAAATGGGCTTCCATTTTTCATTTTTTATGTCTCTAACCTACTCTTGCAGCCTGTTAAACATTCAATTTTTTTTTTTTAATTTACTATCACCAGCGTCCGCCCGACAGTATAGCAGCTGCTTGTATCAAAAGTGAAACAGACCTCTCCGTGCGGGCAGGTATACACTGTCCCGACTGGGGTGTCTGGAGTGCCGATCCCGTAATGTAAGCACCCTGATGCTCCCTGGTGTACTGCACATCCCCGCACGGTATGTCCATTACCGACAGTATAACAGCTGCTTGTATCAAAAGTGAAACAGACCTCTCCATGCAGGAAGGTATACACTGTCCCGACTGGGCTGTCTGGAGTGCCGATCCCGTAATGTAAGCACCCTGATGCTCCCCGGTGTACTGCACATCCCCGCACGGTATGTCCATTACCGACAGTATAGCAGCTGCTTGTATCAAAAGTGAAACAGACCTCTCCGTGCAGGCAGGTATACACTGTCCCGACTGGGCTGTCTGGAGTGCCGATCCCGTAATGTAAGCACCCTGATGCTCCCCGGTGTACTGCACATCCCCGCACGGTATGTCCATTATGCGGTCTACACTACAGCAGTTGTTTGCTGCTTCCTAGCTATTGGGAGAGCTCAAACTCAATGTCTCCATGCAGACAAATCATGCAAAACATTACATCAACTTGCACATTTTGTAAGAGTAACATTTATAAAGTTTTCGCCATTATGCACCTTCATCCCACTTTCTATAATGCCTTAGATCGGGATTTCTTGCTGTATTGTAAAGCACCACTGTGTGCTATAGCAGCCGATTGCAGCATCGTTATTTTTTGGTCAAACTTTTTTTTTTTTTATTTACTATCACCAGAGTCCGCCCGACAGTATAGCAGCTGCTTGTATCAAAATTGAAACAGACCTCTCTGTGCAGGCAGGTATACACTGTCCCGACTGGGCTCTCTGGAGTGCCGATCCCGTAATGTAAGCACCCTGATGCTCCCCGGTGTACTGCACATCCCCGCACGGTATGTCCATTATGCGGTCTACACTACTGCAGCTGTTGCAGCATCCTAGCCGGTTTCATAACCTTTTGCTCTTTCTAGGTTACTGTCAACGTTTCGGAATGGGTTATTTTGTATGCATTCATTGTTGAATATTTCAGTCCTTTCAGGATAGCTGTTCTGTCTGTTTTACATTCATTGTGTTATAATTTTTCCTGCACATTCGCAGAAGGCATTATTTTGTCTGACAACACTGCCTGTATTATAATAGTATTATAACACTGCCTGTAAAAGTATTTAAAGGGAGACAACACATTACAGCATATCTTGCATCTCTTTTCTCTTTCAGTAAGTTCCCCCTCTCTGTGTATCCAGATTCCGGTACTCTGCTATCATTTTCCTTGATGGTATATAGCTCATCCTCCAGAATACCCATAGCTCTTGCAGTCTGTCATCTATAGCGATTCTTTAGATGTGTTGTATACTGTATTCACAGGCAATATTAGCTGTATAAGGAAAAGTTCTAGAGGCATAATATATATACACATAAGGCAACATCTAAAACTCCGCAAAATGGTTGCAGTTACTGAAGCGATTGCTAAATCTTCATTATCTTTCAGTATGTTGTAAAAACATTTTGTGCTGATTAAAGCAGTAAGCAAAAAGCATTATAAAACTAACACTTTGTCATAGGAAACCAGAAAATGTGTATCCTAGCCACTCTTCCTTTCTTCTGACATCTGGAGGGAATAGTGGCGTCGCTCCAGAGAAGTGGTATGTATGGAAAAATGGAGCGTGCGCCTACTTAGGATACTGTTAAAATAATTCTAGCTATGCACCTGTATACTGTAGCATTTTAAAACAAATCTCCATCTACAATGACTGTGTCTTTGGAACAACTTTGAAATGCTGCCATTTATTCAGGCTGTCTGCAGACACATTGCCTGTAGTTAAACCAAAGGATATCGATCTGTCTTTTCATTATTTAAAATAATCACACACCACTATGTAGCCTTAAATGTACTAACACAGAAGCATTGCAGATTCATTTATCAAGAATGGACATCTAAAAGACTATTATTTCTAATAACACATTACAGCAAATGCTCATAAAATGGGACATAAACTTCATATAAATTAAACTATACTTTAGCAAACCATCCTCAGTGACTCAGCCCTGCCCCATACCCCACAAATGAGCACTATATCAACAAACAACATACATCACATCAAATCTAGTAGTAAAAAATCAATGCCCTGTCCATTAGTGAAGCAATATATAGTAGGTTTATTTGGTGAATCTTAAAATAGCTGTTAGGCTAAGTTACATTAGGGCAATGTTAGGGTTTCACAATTTACAGCTTCAAATAAATAACTGACAAACTATTTTTAACCACATTTCTTATATTCCTGTTACAGTATCTGTCCTAAGAAACGTTGCTTCTTTTTTCCATACCAGCCTTCTTATTTACATAGTTTCCTTTCTTTCTCCATATGTATCTCCTACTACTTTTCCCCTTAAGTCAATCTACCTACACACTTAAATATTTTACTATACATAGAGACCTCCAGTTATTACACCCAATTTCTATTTCATGTGAATGTTGTACTATGGCAGCTATTTTAACATAAATGGACACTTTCTACTTTTTAGTGTATATTATATTTTCATATACTTTATTGTAATTGTTTATTGTAAATATAGTATCTGTAGAAATGTACATTGTGTTCATTGTTGCTTTTATTGTTTTGACTTTCACCTGAAGTAACTCCATACTTCACTTATTTGTTTATGCTATTTTACTGAAGTTCTGCCGTTGTCAGTCACTTCAGTTTATTCAGAAATTAAATTCTTACCTAACAATGCATATTCTTATGTTGCAATGGCACTTCTTTATTAGTATCTAAATCCGCTGCACTTCTTTGTCTGTAAGTGATTGCTTTATATTTTACCTAATTTCTTTAGAAGGTCACTGTTTTCCTTAGTTTTGTTAGTTTTGTTAAATCTTGACCAGAAAACAGAAAGCTTTTTTCCAGAGTTCCCTACTGTTATTACTTGAATTAGAATTTTTTCATATCTATATATTTAATAGTTTGTTTCATCATATCATTAATTTCCCTGTGGTATTAATGTTTCAGTATGTGTGTAATATTATATTGTAATTTCTTATATCTCAAAATGCCCTGCTAAGAACTATTGTCATGCCTTGATTTTGTTTTTCTTCTGTTTTGACAATGCAGTTTCTGTCTCTAAAACATGACTACCTAGCATAGCTCTCAACCTTCCCTCTCCAAAATGAGCCCTGTAACAAATGGGCAAAATGTGGAACACATACTAATGGCTTACTAACAGCTTCAATTCGGAAGGTCATAGGATGCCTAAAATATGCTGGTTTTACTTATAAAAAAGATCTTTTAATGAATTAATATGAGTAATTTCTATTTACCAATGATTTCACTTTAAAAAATTACTAACACTGAATGTGTGACAGAGTCTTTCAATGTGGAAATGAAGTTTTTTAAGACCCCCAAATGAGGTACGTTCCTCATAATAAGGTACACATGAGAGGCATGCTGCCTAGATACTATAAATAAGGTGGTTTGTTTCTTTCATTCACTTCATAGGTTCATAGGTAGGTACAAGCCGGAATGTGTTGACTTTTGCCGCCCATGTTGATTAGTTCCCTGTGCCTCTGTCCAGCAGAGCCACTGAATTGATCCCCGGGGTAAACTATCTGTTCCCCATCCACTCGTCAAGGTGGCTGTTGAAGAGGGTTAGCGAGGAACTCTGCCTAATGTAGATTGGAATCTTGTTCCACATCATGGGAAGTCTCTGGGACAGGAATCTATCCCTCCAGCATGTTATACTTATTGCTGTGGTGAGGTTTAGATCCCTAGAACATGTGGCTCGAGTGGATATGGTTTTCTTCAGGTGGAGCATGTCCATCAATTCTTGGTTGGATGTGGCCTTGTATGTCAGGCAGAGATCACCTCAGTAGGCGGTATGCTGGAGTTTCTTCAGTCGAGCTGCATAGGGCATCTGTTTGAGTCCAGTGATCCTCTTGGTGAGGTACTTCTGGGTCATCAGATCCCTTATTATGTTTTCTCTATTTAGGGGCCTACTTTCTGTGTGGTAGTTTGTGGGTACTTTGTTTTTTCCAAAGGGCATAACTATGCACTTTTTGTCATTTAGTTTGAGGCCATGGTTTTCAGACCAGGTACAAGTTGGCAACCCCTCTCGTGATGTAGGGGTTTATGTTCAGGCTGGTGAGCTTGTCTATAATACCTGAATGTGGAATTGTGTTGAAGCCCTTTGCAAAGTCTGGGAAGGCTGTGTGGACCACATTTTCCATCATCTATAGCCTTGGTAACTGTCTCAAAGAAGTCCACCAGGTTTAGGAGGCATGATCTGCCCTTAACAAAGCAGAACTGGGTAGGGTCCAGAGTTTGGAGGTTAACAATGTCTCTGCTAATGAGATCCATGATGATGCCTTCCATAGCCTTGCAGACCAAGCTAGTCAGTCTTATTAGGCGATAATTCCCGGGGTCTGTTGTGGCTCCACCTTTGTGGAGTGGAATAACTGTTGCTGTAGGCCACTCTATGGGCACATAGCCTGTGGAGAGGCTGAGTTTGAACAGTGTGTTTAGGTGAGGGTTACTTCATCTTTGAGCTCGATAAGGACACAGCCTGAGACACCGTCCGGTCCCATTGATGCTGTGTTTTTGTCTTTGGTGAGGGCTGTTTTGACCTGAGTGTCTGATTTCAGGGGTACTTAAACTGACAGTGCTGCAGAGTGTCAAAGATGCGGGTCCCAGAACACTTAATTTTTTTTTTCACCAATCCTTACTTTAACTATCATAAAATGCATCTGTGTCACTCTTTCTGCACCTTTCCCTTTTGTTTTTGCAAATTTTGATCTTTTTACTCCAGGAGCGTCCCACTCTCAGTCTGCCTAGTACATAGTACCACCCTCATTGTGACGTTAGCATACACACCCCTTCCCTACCCTCAGCTCTTTAAATAGGACCTTTCTCAGCATTATTTCCCTTCCCCTGGGAAAATGAGCACCTGCTGTGGTTCCGATCCTTTATTTAACAAAGTATTTACACAGGTTGAATAACCTCCTCAGTAAGTTAAAAGCTTTATGTGCCGATGATCATTTGCAAGAGTATCGCTAAATGTGCAGATTGCATACTTTTTGTTCCTTAAAAATTATGATTTACATGCAATAAAAAAGCATTTCTGATGGTATTTTATGTTCTATGTTTGTAATCGAAATATTTCAAAAGTTTCCATATTTTGGAGCTTCGTCCGACTTTTTGCAATGGCTTAGTCCAGAGTTCTTTGTCTACGAGGTACAGTATGTCTGTTGTTTAGTCTAAAAGAAAATATTTGAAAAGGTTGCTCAACTGTATGCTACAGCAGCTGTTTGCTGCTTCGTAAATTTTTGTTAAAACTTTTATTTATTTTTTTATTAACTAAAACGAGAGTCCGGTGTACACTATAGCAGCTGCTTGTACCGCAGCTGAAATACAAGCGCTCTGTCCAGGCAGGTATAGACTGTTCTTGCTCTAAGAGGTACGCGATGCTCCCCAGTATACTATATATCCCCGTACAGTATGTCCATTCTGCTGCCTGCAATACAGCAGCTGTTTGCTGCATCTTTCCTATTGTAAATTTGTGCAAAAACTTTTCTTTTCTTTTTATTAACTAAAACGAGACTCCGGTCTACTGTCAGCTGTTTGCTGCATCCTCGCTATTTGCTTAACCTTTTTTTTTAAATAAAGTGGGAGAGCTGAAACTGAAGCGCTCCATGCACACAACTCATTTAAATGGAAACCCTGATATACGATCAACTTGTGAAGCTTATTATAGGAATATTTCAAAAGGTTTCCCTATTGTGCGCCTTCGTTCCACTTTTAGTAATGACTTAGACTCAAATTTCCTGCTCTGCTTTACTGTAAAGCACCACTGAGCGCTATAACAGTTGTTTGCTGCATGGTACATTTTTGCTAAACCTTTTCTTTTTTTTTTACTAACTAAAGCCAGAGTCTGGTCTACACTATAGCAGCTGCTTGCTTTTTTTAACTGAACTAGGACAGTTGAAACTGAAGCATGCACGGATGTGTACATTTTTGCAAATGGGCTTCCTGGGGTGCCGATCCCTTACTGTAACAATCATGATGCAGTGCATATCAAAGAGAAAACTTGCCATCATCTGTAGCATTAAATACTACTTAATAGTAGACAAAGTTGTAACCATCTGCACTTCTGATATGCTGGATAAACCTTTGCTTGACAGACAAGGATAAGTTGTGATCCATCACTGTAGTTGCCTTTGAACATTTTTTTAAATGCTTTTTTTCCCCTTTTAGCTGTTTAGTCGATTTCTTTATTTTGCACAAGTAGTGATGTGCGTATCATGAAATTAGTATTGGTTCACTCTTTGACGTCAACCCAAAGTGCTCTTCACAGCAACCACAGTGTGCCCAGTAATGACTCCTTCTGCACTTTGTATCGACTTACATGGATTGGTGAATTATCTATATACAACTCTACATTCTTCTTATGACCCACTACTCCTACTACTATTGGAACTGTCTGTGTATCTAACTTCCACATCATTTCTGCCTGCAGACCCTGATATTTATGACTTTGTGTCTATTTGTACGCAAGACACAGTAGTCACTCAGTGTAGTGATTTTAATGATCATTGCTACTTTTCAGAGTTTCATAGTTTCATGGTTTAGTACTAGGCTATCTGCCCTGGGGCATTTGTAAGCCTAGCCATAGTGATGTGGCTTTCGCCACCCCATGAAATGGTACAAAAAATGCACACAATACATTCAGAATACTGTGCTTCTGACTAGTAGTGACACAGTGAGGGTCCCCTTATATAAAATAATTAGTTTACTGTGCCCCTGTCTAGTACTGACAGAGATGTGACCCCTGTGGTAAACTTACGATCTCACATCCACTCATCAAGATTTCTCTTGAAGAGAGTCAGTGAGGGGCTCTGCCTAACATGAACTGAGATCATGTTCCAGAGCATGGGAAGCCTCTGGTTTATGAATATATCCCTCCTGAATGTACCAATTCATACATGTGCCTAGGTTTAAGTCTTTAGCTCTCGTGGTTCTGATGGTTTCATATTTTTTGAGGTGGAGCATGTCCATCAGTTCCTAACTGGACATGGCCTAGTACATCAGGCAGAGATCACCTCTGAGCAGGCGGTATGCTACTGAATAGAGCCGGAGTTTCTTTAGTCTGGCAGAACAAGACATATGTTGTAGACCCTTGGTCCTCTTGGTGAGGTACTTTTGTGGTCTCTCCAGCTGTTGCAAATGCCGGGTGAGGTACATACCAAATGGGGCATTGTACTCAATCATGGGTCTGATGAGGGAGCAGTATAGGGGTACAATGACATCCTTGCATCTGGATGTGAATCCCTTCATGATAAGGTGTGCAAGGTAGAATGTTTTTCTAACCAATTTGGCAATGTGGGTGTCACATGAGAGGTCGCTGTCGACTTGGGTCCCTAGGCCTCTGATTACTTTTTCGGTACACAGTGGTACTCAGTGGGTTGCTGTCTATGTGATAATTGGTGGGTACTTTGTTTTTCCCCAAAGAGGATGACTATACATTTTTTGGCATTTAGTTTAAGGCCATGACTCCGGCACCAGTTGTCCATTTCTGTGAGGCCTTTTTGTAGGATGTATGTGTCCGCTGTTGTATCGACTATGACGCCTAGTTTGCAGTCATCTGCGAACTTTGTCAGCCACAACCCTCCCATGTTTGCTTTAACATCTGAGAAATAAATGCCGAACAAGAGGGGTCCCAGTACATATCCCTGTGGGACACCACTTGTGACTGGCTTTGAGTCAGACATTGCTCCAGCGATTTTAACTTTATGGGTTCTGTCCTTTAGCCAGTTTGCCAGTTGCAGTTTAGTGACATAAGGGTTTACGTTTAAGCTGTTGAGCTTATCTATGATGCCTTAGTGGGGTATTGTGTTGAAGGCCTTAGCCAAGTCCAAGTAGGCTGTATGGACTGCTTTGTCCTCATCAATGGATCTAGTGACTGTTTCGAAAAAGTTAACCAGGTCCAAAAGGCAGGAACTGCCCCTTACAAAGCCGAACTGGGTGGGGTCAAGTGTCTGTAGGTCCCCAATGTGTCTGTTTATGAGTTCCATAATGATTCTTTCCATAGCTTTGCAGACCAGGCTGGTTAAGCTTATGGGGCGGTAGTTCCCAGGGTCTGTAGAGGTACCTCCTCTGTGGAGTGGGACCACTGTTGCTGTACGCCAGTGTTCAGGTACATATCCTGTACTAAGGCTAAGGTTAAATAGCAGTTTTATGTGCGGGTTTAGCTCCTCTTGGAGTTCACCTAGCACGCAACACTGGATACCGTCAGGTCCCATTGATGCTGTGTTTTTAGCTTTGTTGAGGGCGGCTCTCACTTGCACATCTGAGATGACAGGGAGATTACATTAAGCTGGGATAAGTAATTTCTTCATTTGGGGGTGAGGGAGGGGAGAAATTTGCACTGAACCTGTCAGCCAGAATGTTGGCAATATCTGTGGGCTCAGTGTATTTTTTGTTGTTGTCAACAAACTCTGAGCATATTTGAGGGTTTCCGCCCAGGTTTCTAACATAGCTGAAGAAGGCTTTGTGGTTATCTTTAGTGTCCTTAGCTATTTCTCTCTCAAAGTTGGCCTTGGAAGTTTTTATGAGAGAACTTATTTTTCTGCTAGTGTTTATCAGAGATGTCTTCCCTTTATGGGATTTTGCTCTGTCGTGCAGTAGCTTCCTTCTTTTGTTATACAATTTGATAATGGCTGAGGTCCACCGGACAGGACGCTTGCCTTTGATGGAGAGGGACTTGGATTTATTTGGGATTGCATGTTCCATGCATTCTTCGAGATGTCCATAGAAAGCATTTGTGAAGGATTCGGCATTGTGGGACGTGGTATCCACTGGCCCAGTGGGCTTAAAGGATGCCGTCTCAGTCTTAAGAAGAGTGAAGTCTGCTTCTGAGAAGTTTTTCACTGTGTTCTTTTGTGCTGGGGGTGTAGGTGGGATATGTATATCCATGGTGATTAGTTTGTAGTCAGATCTCACTAGTGAGGGGTATACCTCCGGTGCGGCGCATTTTGTCCCCATGTTTGTGATGATCAGGTCTAGTATATTATCTCCCCTAGTGGTAGAGGTGACTAGTTGTTCCAGTGCATTTGAATTTATGAATTCCAGGAACCTTTGGGCTAGGGTGTTAGGGCTAGAATAATGTATCCAATCTATGTTTGGGTACTTGAAGTCTCCCAGCATGATTGTGATTTTGTGAGACATTCATATCCTCCAATGTCTTCAGGAAGGCTGAGTGGGGTTCCTGAGATTGGGATGGTGGTCTGTAACATGCTACCAGTTGTACAGCAGTTTTGCCTATGGTTAGTTGCACCTGTATGGTCTCCGATGCTTCATGTGTTGCTACTAACCTGGAGGTGTGGGTGTCCTTGATGAATATGGACACTCCCCCTCCCTTTGTGGTTTGGCCCAGGTTTTGGGGCCAAAAGGCATGATACGAGGTATAGCCTGGTGGCACTGGGGTGCTCTCAGGAGCCTTGAACAAGGTTTCAGTTACTGCACAGACGTCAATGTTCTCCATACTGAGGAGTGCATCGAGAGCCTGCATCTTGAGATTTAGACTTCTGGCGTTGAGCAGCATTAGCCTTAGTTTTTTTTTTCCATTTCTGTTTTTAGCCTTGCCTAAAAAAGGCACTATGGGGGTGGCAAGAGCCTTAACCAATATCTGGAAGCCCAGTGGTGACAGGTGCAAGCCGTCCTTTGCAAAGCAGCGTGGCATGTCCAACATGTCATCCCAGGCAGACAGATATTGGATCCCCTTAGAATGACACCAGTACTTGAGCCAATTATTAAACATGATCATCTTGTCTTTGTATTGTGGCATCATTCTTGGTGAGGGCAAGATGCTGCTCAGGGTCAGAGTCATACCATCCCGGGCTACATAATCAGAGAGCTCCTCTATGTCTCTTTTCATGTAGTCCAGGGAGGTACGTCTCAGGTCATTCACACCAGCATGGACAATGATGGAGCTATATTTGTACTTGCTTTGGAGTGACCTGAGTGCGTGTGTTATGTGGTGGATCCTAGCTCCCGACAGGCAGCTCACAGTCACCCTCTCCTTGTTCAGCCTGGTAAGCGGGACATCAGTATGTCTAACTATACAGTCACGTATTACTAGTGTATCAGGCATGGTGTTTGGCCTTAAGGGCTGTGATTGATTGACACACTGATTTATTGATGTATGTGTTGCATGTGTTTTTTTTTTAGGTGGTGGGTTTTTGGATGTCTGCTTTGGGAGCCTCTGTTGTTTTGGTAAGTTTTTTATTAGAGCCTCCGAGTATGTCTTTGTGTTTGTATGTGTTTGATTTGCAGTTGTGGTAGGTCTATGTGGGACTGGGTTTGTTGTGTGTGTGGTTACCATCTCCTCCTCTCTGGTCATGCCAGCCCTGAGTTGAGAGAGTTCATCCTCCAGTTTGGCTATATAGTTGCATCTCTCACATGTATTTCATTTTATTGGTCCACTATATCCATTTTTCTAGCATCTCTCTTTTGAAGTACTGCCACTTCAGCACCTTAATGTTTGCACAATCCCCATCGCAACAGTCTTGCCACATTGTTATGCCTATCAGTATAAATTCCTTGTGCCATTAGTATGTCACAACCAGCCATGATGTGTGCAACTGCTTCCTGTTCAGTTTTCCAAAACCTACATTTGTCTGTTTCTACCACAGATTCAATGAACTTTGTCAACCAGTGTGTTCATTGACTACGATCTTGGTTCATCTCATGGTTTTAATTCTCATCTCTTTAGCCATTCCTGCATTTGTTATGGATAAACATGAGCTTCTTCCAGAAGTTTTCTATACTTGCAACTACAGTTATGCTTTTTCCACATTTCTTGCCTTCTCATCTGGTCCTTCACCTTATATTCGTTATTTTGTTTTTGGGTATATTCAGTTGCTGTCTGATTTTATATACTTCTGTTTTGAGTTTGATTCCTGCTCAGTTAAGCAAATATGTCATTGCTAGATTTAGTGTCCTCATCTTTCACAACTTTCAGTACATTTGGGTCTTGTGAGATCAGTACATATGTGTGAAGTTCCACGATTGCAGATCTGTACATGTAATCGGTTTCAAGGAGGCACATCCCTCCTTGTAATGGTGAATATTATATAATCTTTGTATACACTGATTCTTATGAATCATTGTTGCGCATGAAGCTTCCTTCGTGTTTTCAGATCTAATCTATCCATCACGTTTTGTGGCCAGTTAATTATTCCAAAATTGTAAGTCAGGACAGGAAGACCATATTGGTTTATAGCTTGGATTTTGTTCTTAGATGTCAACGCTGTTCTCAAGGTTTAATTTAAGTCTTCTAAAATATTGCTTACTAAATTTTATTCTCATTTCTTCAGGTTTTACTGTTGATCCTTCATCAATTCCCAAATATTTATATACTCCCTCAGTTAATATCACATTCTTGCCCCAAATGTTTTGCTGGTGCTCCATTTCTCCTGCTTGAAAGGTTGCTTTTGCACACTGTTAGTTTTTTCCCAGTCTAGATTGCTTGATATTTGCAAAGGTCTGCTGGTAGTAGTCCATAGGCATTAGTCCGTTAATTCCAACACAACAACTCATGTGACATTTTTAAGTGAAGTTATACTTAGTAGTATAGTACATACAGCTAATAAAAATGCATTTTAGCTGATTGCTGTGAGGCGACACCATTAACCGCTGGACCACTGCACCGCCCATTAAATGTAGATACCCAATGACCACTAACCAAGTCTATTCCCTATGTGATCACATAATCACTCACCATTGCTTCTACTCTTGGTGTGGTTTCTCAATCCAGTCTTTTTCAGGAGAGATTGTCTTTCTCAGGTGTGGCTTTATGCATTTTGTTTACATTGTACTCTATTCCATGACTGTGTCACCCATATATTAGTGTAGGTATCACCTACTCTAATGATACTTATGTCTGTGAGGGATTCTTTTATTATACTAAGCTTGAAATCAGCTGAGAAAGTTGGTCAGCCAGAGGCCTTTTAATTTAACTGCAACTTCAGAGAAGTGCATGCCACAAATTAATTGCAAAAGCGTCAGTCCCAGAAGGATTACAGTAGATATCAACCGTTTTGTGGATGTAGACTCCCCTATCCTGATTTCTTCGGTCCTAGCTGTCAGGCAGATGGCATAGGAGGTGTTATGTATGTCTCAAAGCATGACTATAATGCTTGTGAGGAGTACAGTGTTCAATGCTTTGACCAGATTGAGGTATGCAGTATGTATCCGACTGTCCATTATCCAATACCTTGGTGACCATCTTGAAGAAATCTGCACCGTTGATTGATAATGACCTGCTGTTGAAATTCCCACCACTGAGCTGTTACCCCATGGCAACTCTTTTCATTCCTTTGCATTTCACATTACTTACACTTGTGAGTCAGTATTTTTACATTTCTGTGTAAGGCGTGCCCTACTGCTGACAACTAAATTTGTCAGTTCGCCATTATTTCAGCTCAAAAGGCCTATTGTTATCTTTAGCCTATCCTCTGTATATTGCCACTTCATGTAGCAGACATCATGTATTCTGTCATGCACCCCTCACAATGTACTTTTTCAATTCTTCTATGTTTTATCATTATCCAGTATTACACATATCATCCCGTACTTTGTAGTCTGTTGACCCTCTTGCCCTTTTGTACCACTTGTATTTCTTGCTACAGACCACTAGGAATCATACGTATGCTTATTTACATATATTAAATGATATTGTCATAATTCTTACCTATATAATACAGTTATATACATAAACAGCAGACAGGTTTCTAATATATATATATATATATATATATATATATATATATATTATATATATATATATATTGATTGATATATATATATATATATATATAGATGTGTGTGTGTGTGTGTATATACACATATATATATATATATATATATATATATATATACATATTTATTTATTTATATATATATATATATATATATATATATATATATATATATATATATATATATGTAAATATATATATATATATATATATATATATATATATATAAATAAATATATATGTCAATGTATCAGGCCTGGCTAACTCGAATGTGTAAAAATCTGTTAACCAGTTTACTGTGTAATTTAATTTAATCCTGACTTGTGCTCACGACTAACTGTAACCTGTGGAACTTGTTTAACTTGCTTACTTATGTAATCTCTGTAAACAGTCTGTTGGTAATATGTAATGCTGGTATTATGTAATGCTGTATCTGCTTACCCTTGGAGCTTTTCTACCCGGGCCTCCGCTTAAAATGGACATGCATCCAGTCGGACTATACCGGTCAACAAATGTAAAATAAATAAATAAATAAAAATATCTAAATTTATATATATGTTTGTGTTTTTGTATGTGTGTATGTATGTATATATATATATATATATATATATATATATATATATATATATATATATATATATATATGTACACATACACACACACACACACGCATATTGTTTTTTCATTTTACAATGGTTTAACAGAATACTCCAATTGGATACATGTCCATTTTCTGCAGAGCCCTGGGAGAAAACCTGCAAATAGACTAGCTTACACAAGAAGTTAGATAACATTAGAAAATATAAAACAAAGCGATTATGTACAATGGTTTAGTAATGTTCTCCAGGAGGGACTAAGTTCTCATGGACAGACACAAATAAAAGCAAAAGACATCACTTTGAATATAGAGCGTGGTGACACAGTTGAATTATATGATATTTACAGACTATGCTTTCAGTTGATAACTGAATCAGGGTTGGTACATGGGCAAAGTCAGTTAACTTAGAGATACTGTTTGAGTTTTTTTTTTAGGAGACCGTGGGCTGATTGTAGGGTTACATAGTTTGGCAACAAATTCCAGGGTTTGTCAACAAAGTAGGGAAAAAGGGATTCACCAGCAGAATTATTAGCTTTGTGGGTTTGGACCAGTAGTTTTTTGGCTGACAGGAGAGATCTCAGGTTTCAATATGTCTTACTAATATTTTTAAGTGATGGGGTATCCTCAGTGTGGCACACAATTTTGTGCGCTATTAAGAGCTGATTATATTGAATTAAGCTGGGCATTTCTAGCCACTCTAGTTGTTTCTTGTTGGTTCTATAGGTAGAGACAGTGGTGAGTTGGGCAGTATGGTTGTAAGTATGGCACAGCTTACCAAGTTTGCATTTGTCGAGGTTTGACAGTACAGGCGAAGCATATACAAGAGTACAGAGTAGGTGTGACTGGGCAATTAGCAATCCTAGTGAGTGGTTTAAAAATGTCTTGTTTTAATACAGTGATCCAAGCTTCCTATTGATGGTCTGTATGGTTTTGTTTTGTTGACCTGTAGGTCAAATTTGAAAAAGAAATATCTGAAGCTGCTCAGGCCCATCAGACACCTTTTCCAGGTGTTAATTGCTATAATACCTGTGCTATTGTTTGTACCTTCACAGCATGCCACCTCGTTTATGCAAACCTGACTTTCTATCCTCTTGTCTTCATGTAAATAATAATCACTTCAGCATAGTCAAATGGTAATTGTGCCCATTTCAGTAAACAGTTTTCTGAGTTTTACATCTTGTAAAGGCCTATTGTTATCTTTAGCCTATCCTCTGTATATTGCCACTTCATGTAGCAGACATCATGTATTCTGTCATGCACCCCTCACAAGGTACTTTTTCAATTCTTCTATGTTTTATCATTATCCAGTATTACACATATCATCCCGTACTTTGTAGTCTGTTGACCCTCTTGCCCTTTTGTACCACTTGTATTTCCTGCTACAGACCACTAGGAATCATACGTAAGCTTATTTACATACATGAACTGATAATGTCATAATTCTAATCTATATAATACATATATATACATAAACAGCAGACATGTTTCTAATATATATGCATATACATATAAATATATATATAAATTTATACATATGTGTGTGTTTGTGTATGTGTGTATATATATATATATATATATATATATATATATATATATATATATATATATATATACACACACACACACACACACACACACACACATATTGTTTTTTTTTTCATTTTACAATGGTTTAACACAATAGTCCAACTGGATACATGTCCATTTTCTGCGTAGGCCCTGGGACAAAACCTGCAAATAGACTATCTTACACAGGTTACACAAGAAGTTAGATAACATTAGAAAATATAAAACAAAGCGATTATGTACAATGGTTTAGTAATGTTCTCCAGGAGGGACTAAGTTCTCATGGACAGACAAATAAAAGCAAAAGACATCACTTTGGATATAGAGCTTGGTGACACAGTTGAATTATATGATATTTACAGACTATGCTTTCAGTTGATAACTGAATCAGGGTTGGTACATGGGCAAAGCCAGTTAACTTAGAGATACTGTTTGAGTTTTTTTTTTAGGAGACCGTGGGCTGATTGTAGGGTTGCATAGTTTGGCAACAAATTGCAGGTTTTGTCAACAAAGTAGGGAAACGTGGATTCACCAGCAGAATTATTAGCTTTGTGGGTTTGGAACAGTAGTTTTTTGGCTGACAGTAGAGATCTCAGGTTTCAATATGTCTTACTAATATTTTTAAGTGATGGGGTATCCTCAGAGTGGCACACAATTTTGTGTGCTATTAAGAGCTGATTATACTGAATTAAGCTGGGCATTTCTAGCCACTCTAGTTGTTTCTTGTTGGTTCTATAGGTGGATACAGTGGTGAGTTGGGCAGTATGGTTGTAAGTATGGCACAGCTTACCAAGTTTGCATTTGTCGAGGTTTGACAGTACAGACGAAGCATATACAAGAGTACAGAGTAGGTGTGACTGGGCAATTAGCAATCCTAGTGAGTGGTTTAAAAATGTCTTGTTTTAATACAGTGATCCAAGCTTCCTATTGATGGTCTGTATGGTTTTGTTGACCTGTAGGTCAAATTTGAGAAAGAAATATCTGAAGCTGCTCAGGCCCATCAGACACCTTTTCCAGGTGTTAATTGCTATAATACCTGTGCTATTGTTTGTACCTTCACAGCATGCTACCTCATTTATCCAAACCTGACTTTCTATCCTCTTGTCTTCATGTAAATAATAATCACTTCAGCATAGTCAAATGGTAATTGTGACCATTTCAGTAAACAGTTTTCTGAGTTTTACATCTTGTAAAGGCCTATTGTTATCTTTAGCCTATCCTCTGTATATTGCCACTTCATGTAGCAGACATCATGTATTCTGTCATGCACCCCTCACAAGGTACTTTTTCAATTCTTCTATGTTTTATCATTATCCAGTATTACACATATCATCCCGTACTTTGTAGTCTGTTGACCCTCTTGCCCTTTTGTACCACTTGTATTTCTTGCTACAGACCACTAGGAATCATACGTAAGCTTATTTACATACATGAACTGATAATGTCATAATTCTAATCTATATAATACATATATATACATAAACAGCAGACATGTTTCTAATATATATACATATATATATATATATATATATATATATATATATATATATATATATATATGTGTGTGTGTGTGTGTGTATACATATATATATATATATATATATATATACATGTGTGTGTGTGTGTGTGTGTGTGTGTGTGTGTATATATATATATATATATATATATATATATATATATATATATATATATATATGTGTGTGTGTGTGTGTGTATATATATATATATATATATATATATATATATATATATATATATATACACATATTTATATTGTTATATATGTAAATATATCTATATATATATAAATTTATACATATGTGTGTGTTTGTGTGTATGTGTGTATATATATATATATATATATATATATATATATATATATATATATATATATACATACATATTTATATTGTTATATATGTAAATATATATATAAATTTATACATATGTGTGTGTTTGTGTATGTGTATATATATATATATATATATATATATATATATATACACACACACACACACACACACACACACACACACACACACACACACACACACACACACACACACACACACATATTGTTTTTTCATTTTACAATGGTTTAACAGAATAGTCCAACTGGATACATGTCCATGTTCTGCGTAGGCCCTGGGAAAAATCCTGCAAATAGACTATCTTACACAGGTTACACAAGAAGTTAGATAACATCAGAAAATATAAAACAAAGCGATTATGTACAATGGTTTAGTAGTGTTCTCCAGGAGGGACTCAGGTCTCATGGACAGACACAAATAAAAGCAAGAGACATAATTTCCCGGAATCTTAGGGCTAAGGTGCTGGGGCTTGAGTAGTGCTCCCAGTCAATGTTTGGGTAGTTGAAGTCGCCCAATATAATGGTGTTTAGAGAGATCTTCATGTTCTCCAATGTTTTCAGGAAAGCAGAATGGGATTCCTGACTTTGAGAGGGTGGTCTGTAGGATGCTATAAACTGAGAAGCAGTCTTGCCCACTGTTAGTTGCACATGGATGGTCTCCGATACTTCGTGCAATGCCACTAACCTGGAGGTGTGGATATCCTTGATAAATATGGATACTCCCCCTCTTTTTGTGGTTCGGTCCGGGTTTTGGGGCCGAAAAGCATGATATGAGGTATAGCCTGGTAGTGCTGGGGTGCTCTCTGGAGCCTTGAACCAGGTTTCTGTCACTTTGCAGATATCGATGTTTTCCATACTGAGGAGAGCTTTGAGTGCGTGCATCTTGAGGTTAAGACTTCTGGCATTTAGCAGCATTACCCTTAGTTTATTGTTCCTTGTGCTGTCTATGGGGGTGGGTTTGACTTTTGAGCCTTGCCTAAAAAAGGCACTATGGGGGTGGCAAGAGCCTTTGCCAATATCCAAAAGCCCAGTGGTGACAGGTGCAAGCCGTCCCTAAGCGAAACGTGGCTTGTCGAGCATGTCATCCCAGGCTGACAGACACTGCATCCCCTTTGAATGACACCAAAATTTTAGCCAATTGATCATTTTGTCTTTGTACTGTGGCATCATTCTAGGTAAGGGTAAGATGCTGCTCAAGGTCAGGGTCATACCAGCCTGGGCTACATGATCAGACAGCTCCTCTGTCTCTTTTCATGTAGTCCAGGGAGGTATGTCTCAGGTCATTCACACCAGCATGTACAATGACTGAGTCATATTTGTATTTGCTTTGGAGTGACCTGAGTGCTTGCGTTATGTGTCGGATCCTAGCACCCGACAGGCAGCTCACCGTGACCTTCTCTTTATTCAGCCTGGTGAGCGGGACGTCAGTGTGTCTGACAATAGAGTCACCTATAACAAGAGTATCAGGTGTGTTATTCAGCCTTAAGGGCTGTGGCTGGTTGGCACACTGACTTTGTGGGTTATGTGTTGTGTGTGTTTTGTTTTGAGGTAGCGTTTGCTTGGATGTCTGCTTTGGAGGTCTCTGTTGCTTTTGTAGATTTTTATTTAGAGCCTCCGAGTATGTTTTTGTGTATTTATGTGTTTGGTTCGCTGATGTGGTGGGACTATGTGATACTGGAATTGTGTTGTGTTGGGTTACCTTCTCCTCCTGACTGGTTACACCAGTTTTGAGATGAGAGAGCTCAGCCTCCAGTTTGGCTAAATAGTTGCATCTCTCGCATATATTTGAACCTGTTGGAAGGAGGAGAGGGTTGTCCCTGTACATGAGACAGTTGTAACATTGCCTCAAAATTCCCAGAATCACCAGCTGGACTGGAGAGGAAACCACTGACTGACCTTTGGACATGCTATAGTAATAGGGAAACTGAATTTCAGACGGACCAATAGAGGACAGGGTAATCGTAGAGAGTATAAGAGTAAGTAGTGCTTATGGTTTAATAGTGCTAACTTGTAGGATTACTTAATTAGACAAGTGAAGGACCTTAGAATGAGAAATACAGCAGTTCTAAGGGAAAAAGTGAAGACCAGACTTTGTGTAGCCAGGAATAGTTTAAACCCAATTAGGCGGCGCGACAATGTCACTCACATTGTTCTGGCTCAGTGCAATAATGGTACAATAAGGCTGATTAGTTCAGCTCTATTTATCCCTCTATGAATGCATTCACCTGGCCGTCTACTAAATGTACTGCTACTATGTCTATATTACTATACTCAAACCAGCTACATTCATTTTGTATACATTACTGTAATCACTATCTATAACACTGTTTCTACTACTGTACCAGTTCTTGTAGTAGATGTTTTCCCTGGGCCTGCTATGAAAATGGGCTTTTTCAGGACCAAGCTACTTTCTCGGTGCACAAATCCAATTAATAACCTCAATAAGAAAGTATCTTTTTGCATTGCTTATCATAAAATCAAACTGACACAGGGTGCTCACTTGACAGAAGATGGGCTAAATTCTTGCCTAGGCTGGTAGGGCGCTCAGGACCAATAGCCTATTAACTTTCTGATAATCCCATGACTCCAATTAGATGTCAACAAGAAGTTGTGTTCCACTGGTTTCCCTTCTGGGCATAACACATGCTTGCAGAACACCTAGTCAAATGTAGGTATGTGCCACTGTACTCTTTTCAGTAGGTTTGCGTCCAATGTCATGGTTGATATGGCATCTCCTGTCATCTCATCTAGTGTTAATTTACCCACTTTTACTATGCCTTTTAAAGGTTACCAGTATAGCTACCTCTGTGTTTACATATTTTCCTGTGGAATATGTATTTCAGCATCCTACTACAGACTTTATCCGTAGCCACTCATCAGGTTCTCCTACATGTGCATATTTTTTATTTTATTTATTTTATTTTATTTTACATTTGTTGACCGGGCTAGTCCAACTGGATATATGTCCATTTTCAGTGGAGGCCCGGGGAGAAAAGCTCCAAGGTCATAGTTAGATTAACAAAAACATTGATGTTGTTACACAAGATAATATACTGGTTAATACATATACAATTATAAACCTATAACAAGTGAGTACAATTAAATACACTGATGCTTACAGACCAAATAAGAGAAAACAAGAATTATTAAATGATTTCACGAGGTACAGATATGAACAGCCAGACAAGGAGGGCTAAAATAGAGTGTTCTTTGGTTTTTGGGTTAGGCGGAGGCTGAGAGAAGCCTAGGTACGACTGGGACAATAGCTTATTAGTCTGGACTGGAGCAAGGGCATAACCATTTGGATTTCAAGTATGCTCTAAGATGTAATTTAAATTGGTGCTGAGAGGGCATAAGTCTTAGGTTGTTTGGTAGGGCGTTTCCAGGATTTGCCAATGGAATTGGCATATAGTGCATCACCACCAGCATTGTTAGATTTAATGGTCCTTACTTGTAGACTTTTGGAAGACCTGAGGGAATTAAGGTTGGAGTACGGGTAAGTATTTTGTTCAGTGAGGGAGTTTTACCTGGATGGTTAATAATTTTAAAAGCCTCAGTTAGCTGGTTGAATTTGAGTAAATTGGGCAGTTCCAGCCATTCGAGAGACCTTAAATTTAGGCAGTGATGAGTGCGATAGGCGTTCCTGTTATGAATCTGGCTATGTGATTATAGGTAGTTGTTAGTTTATTAAGTTCTTTCTTGTTTAGGAAGGAGAATATCGGGAGGCATAAAGGAGAGTGGAGAGTAGGTGGGTTCGGGCAATAGTCAGTTTGGTGTCTTGAGTTAAGAAGGCCTTTATTCTATACATCGACCCAAGTTTTCTGTTAACCGATTTAATAGTTAAGTTTACATGTATATCAAATTTAAGTTTATGGTCTATGGTCACCCCTAGTAGTTTGGTATTGGATACGGGTAGATAATGGTCCCATTGTTGGAGGACACATGGAAAGAAGGATTGTTGGTGTTGAGGGGTTCTATAGTTTGAGCAGTCACTGAGGTGGGGAAAAGAGAAGTAATTTGGTTTTGGCAGGGTTAAGTAAGAGTTTAAGTTCGAGAACCATTTTTCGACAGTAAAGAAGCAGTTTTGGGTTGTGGCTTGAGTTTGGCGAGAGATTCATCAGAGCAGATCAGGGTGGAGTCATCTGCATATTGAATACAGGTGGCTTTGGGAATAATTGAGTGTAGGCCATTTATGAAAATGGAGAAAGAAGGGGACCAAGGATAGATCCTTGGGGGACACCAATATTAGTTGGGAGTAGGTCTGATAGGCTGTTTTGCCACTGGACTGCCTGTTTTCTACTAGAGAGATAGGCATTAAACCAACTTATGGTTAGTTTACTAAGATGTAATGTTTCCAGTGCCTGAAGCAGTAGTTGGTGGTTGACCATATCGAAGGCTTTCCACAGGTCTAGAAAGAGCGCAGAGGATATTAGTTTATTATTGCGATTGTGGTTGACTGAGTCTACAAAGGAGAGAAGAGCTGTGGTTGTGCTGTGATGGGAGCGGAAGCCATGTTGGGTATTTGATAGGAGGTTGTTATGTATGAGGTAGGTAATGAGTTGTTTATGGACACAGCGTTCCATAATTTTGGCTAAGGGAGACAGTATGGCTATGGGCCTATAGTTGGAGGTTTCTGTGGAGGGCCCTCCTTTGTGGAGGGGGATGATATAAGAGATTTTCCAGATAGAGGGAATAGATGCTTCAGAAATGGTCCGGTTGATCAAGATTGATACAGGGTAGGCTATGGCATCAGATGCTATTTGTAGGTATTTGGCAGGGAGCTGATCAGCCGCGAGGGTGGTTGGTTTCAATTTTTTCAAGAGGGTGCGAATGAAGGAGGTGGAGATGGGTTGTAGGTTAAAGGCCGTTTGGGTTGTATTTATAATTGGGGTTGCCACTGAGGGAGGCGTGGGAAGCTTGCTGGCAAGGGACTGGATGGTCTCAGTGAAAAAGAATTAAAGGAGTTGGCTATTTCTGTTGGGTCATTGT